>NC_056746.1:100530290-100740290 GCF_019279795.1 Protopterus annectens
ATGTGAAGAACAGTACTGTAGTTATCAGTCATTCAAAAATAAAGTTTCCTATATGCACAGTTCTCAGCCATCTGCAACATATTGGTGGGGAATCAGGAAAAGCATAAAACACTGAGCAATCCTGTTTGAATAAAGATTTCTCGATGGGTTTCATTAGAGTGATCCACAGACTACTATAACCCTACAGTGGAAAGAAGGCTATAGTCCACAGCACTACACCAGTGTCACTGATGAAGGCTGCATGGGCCAGTTTAGGGGTGGAGCTATGCTAATTATCCATGTGCACGTCCACAGAACTTTTTTTCTCTGGGATTGTAATAGCACAGTAGAGTAATTCAAAGAATATCTCTACTGTGTGACTTGGGGAAGTCATGTGTGTGTGTGTGTGTGTGTGTGTGTGTGTGTGTGTGTGTGTGTGTGTGTGTGTGTGTGTGTGTGTGTGTGTGTGTATACGTGTGTCTGTGACTGCATGTGTGTGATGGGGTTGTGCATGTGTAGGTGTGCAAGCAAGTATGAGTGATTGTCTTTGTAGGTGCTTGTGCAACGGTATTTTGTGGGTCAATAAAGGAAACTAATGCAGTAAGCTGTAACGGCATATACAGTAGAGTCGATTATCCAAGTGTCGATTAACAGAAACGTCAATTATCCAAACCCAGCCTTCCAAAGTTTTGGGGTAGGAAAATCATAAAGTCTGAATATGGAAACATTATACATATTCATTTGTGCGTGTTTTTTGAGCTTGCAGCCCGCTCATGTGTGAAAAATATTAGTTATTTTCCAATAGAATCACTGAATGGTTCAAAAGCATGCAGAAAAAACAATTTTTTTGCAGTTTTTTTTTATCCGGCTCAGTGTATGTTTGATTATCCGAATAGTTTGATTATCCGAACTACCCTAGGTCCCAATTGGTTCAGAAAATAGACTCTCTACTGTACAATGTTTGATTCAATGACATGATAATGAGACACTAATGAGGTGTTGCTCCATGCAGCTTTACTGTGTTGCATTATATTACCATCATACTATTGGGCACTGAGGTGCTGGTGGTGACATTTTATATGCATTCCTACCACTGTAATAAAATATTTTAAATGGCATTCAAAGCTGATTCCAACTTCAGGTGATTCTATTCAGTTATTAGGTACGGTAACATATTTATTTATTTTTATTTATTTACATTTGTTTAGCAGGTAATGTCTGACTGGGCTAGGGGTTCATTTTCAGCGCAGACCAGGGGAGAATAGCTCCATGACAAGAAGTAGACAAAAAAAAAAAAACAATAGCAATGGAAAATACAACAATGGAAAAATTTAAAGTATAAAAATATAAAATATACAAATGTAAAACAAGTTACAATGCTGACAGTGGAAGTTGCATTTTGAGAGCATAGCATGATATAAACATAGTATAAAAACAAATTATCAATACACATCTTTTTTTTGTAGGAAAGAGGAGGAAGTACAGGGAGGCATAAAACATAGATATCACAAAGTATAAAGTACAAAGGAGCAGGACTAAAGTAATGTTAGTGTGGAGGTCTGCCAGGTTGGAAGGGTTAGCCTGGGGGGTACAAGAGCATAGCCAGTGGTTAGCAAGATGTTCTTTTAGGAGTAATTTGAAACTGCAATTATCAAAAGTATTAAGTATATGCTTGGGAGTACGCTCCAGCATTTTGATATTTTATTTGAATAGAGATAGTCACCATAGTAGTTGCTGGACTTTTTTACTTTTAGAAAATGGTTTGTCTGATGATTTTAGGGGTCTGGGGTTGGAATTTGGTTCAACTAAGTTGGAAAGAACAGGGCAGTGATCATGTTTGAGGATGTTATTGTGTGCAACGGCAAGATGGTTCAGAGTTAGAAGGTTGGGAAGTTCAAGCCAGTTAAGTTGGAAGAGGGCAGAACTGTGATGAGATTTGTGAGGGTGGTTAGCGGCAAACTTGGCTATTTTATTATAGCAGATTTCGAGGTTATTTAAGTCAGTCTTATGCATCTATAAAGCATAAATGGAGTAAAAGTAGTGCAGTTTCTATAACAGTAAGAAAAAGCTGGATAAATAATGTCTAATGCTGAATGGTCCATTGCTGGGGAGTTTTAAAATAGAGAATAGTTTCACTAAGGAGAAGGACTCTACTGATATCATTTGGGATTTTATGCTGTTGGGAGCAAAAGATTGTACATTAAACTTGGCTGGATTCCTCCAAAAATGTTAAATCTCAGCTATTATATTAGTTGTACTACACAGCACAAAAGGACTCAGAATGCAGATAACACAAGACATGCACAACACTGCCTCTATCCCCTTACCTAACCCTTACCCTAACCCTACACATTACGTTACTAAAACCCCTTTCCCTAACAGTACCACTAGCCCTAACCCTAACCCTACACATTACGTTACTAAAACCCCTTTCCCTAACAGTACCACTACCCCTAACCCTAACCCTACACATTACGTTACTAAAACCCCTTTCCCTAACAGTACCGCTACCCTTAACCCTAACACTATACATTACATTACTAAAACCCCTTTCCCTAACAGTACCACTACCCCTAACCCTAACCCTATACATTATGTTACTAAAACCCCTTTCCCTAACAGTACCACTACCCCTATCCCCAATCCTATACATTACGTTATTAAAATCCCTTTCCCTAACTGTACCACTACCCCTAACCCTAACCCTAACCCTACACATTACGTTACTAAAACCCCTTTCCTTAACAGTACCACTAGCCCTAACCCTAATCCTATACATTATGTTATTAAAACCCCTTTCCCTAACATTACCACTACCCTTAACCCTAACACTATACATTACATTACTAAAACCCCTTTCCCTAACAGTACCACTACCCCAACCCTAACCCTATACATTATGTTACTAAAACCCCTTTCCCTAACAGTACCACTACCCCTAATCCTATACATTACGTTACTAAAACCCCTTTCCCTAACAGTACCACTACCCCTAACCCTAACCCTACACATTACATTATTAAAACCCCTTTCCCTAACAGCACCACTACCCCTAACCCTAACCCTACACATTACGTTACTAAAACCCCTTTCCTTAACAGTACCACTACCCATAACCCTAACCCTATACATTACGTTATTAAAATCCCTTTCCCTAACAATACCACTACCCCTAACCCTAATCCTATACATCACGTTACTAAACCCCCTTTCCTTAACAGTACCACTACCCCTAACCCTAACCCTACACATTACGTTATTAAAACCCCTTTCCCTAACAGTACCACTACCCCTAACCCTAATCCTATACATTACATTATTAAAACCCCTTTCCCTAACATTACCACTACCCTTAACCATAACCCTATACATTACGTTACTAAAACCCCTTTCCCTAACAGTACCACTACCCCTAATCCTATACATTACGTTACTAAAACCCCTTTCCTTAACAGTACCACTACCCCAACCCTAATCCTACACATTACATTATTAAAACCCCTTTCCCTAACAGTACCACTACCCCTAACCCTAACCCTACACATTACGTTACTAAAACCCCTTTTCCTAACAGTACCACTACCCCTAACCCTAACCCTACACATTACGTTACTAAAACCCCTTTCCCTAACAGTACCACTACCCCTAACCCTAACCCTACACATTATGTTACTAAAACCCCTTTCCTTAACAGTACCACTACCCCTAACCCTAACCCTACACATTACGTTACTAAAACCCCTTTCCCTAACAGTACCACTACCCCTAACCCTAACCCTACACATTACGTTACTAAAACCCCTTTCCCTAACAGTACCACTACCCCTAACCCTAACCCTACACATTACGTTACTAAAACCCCTTTCCCTAACAGTACCACTACCCCTATCCCTAATCCTATACATTACGTTATTAAAATCCCTTTCCCTAACTGTACCACTACCCCTAACCCTAACCCTAACCCTACACATTACGTTACTAAAACCCCTTTCCTTAACAGTACCACTACCCCTAACCCTAACCCTACACATTACGCTACTAAAACCCCTTTCCCTAACAGTACCACTACACAAGACAAAAGGACACAGAATGCAGACAACACAAGACATGCACAACACTGCCTCTATACTCTTACCTAACCCTTACCCTCACACTAACCCACAAACACTTGTACATTCACACCAACTGCAATAACACAGTCTTGCACATCTTTACAAACACCACTTTTTCATTCAAATATTAATTTTCCTGCTTACTCCTGCTTACCTACACTATATAAATCTAAATTCAACCATTGTGATTTACTGAAATGAGCATTCTCTCTTTTTTGCACCCTCAAAAACCTTAAAACCAAATGTGATTCTACCTTTTCATAGAATCAAAGGAGTTTACTAGGTAATGGCCCTGGGGCCCTTACAAGCCTAGCCAAGAGTTCATCCTCAAAAAAGAAACCTCTGTCAACACCTGTCGTCCTTGTCAAGTATATATGTACATAGGTGATATAGATATATTGATTGATAAATACATAGAGATATACACACTCACACACACACACACACACACACACACACACACACACACACACACACACAGATGCATATACATATAGGTGTATGTGTGTGCATGCATGTATTTGTGGGCATGTATGTGTGTTAGATATATAAATATACATATGTATGTATGTATAAATAGAGAGATATAGACATTTACAAACACTCACACACACACACACACACACACACACACACACACACACACACACACACACACAAACACACACACATGTACATATTTGTGTGAATAAAATTGCTGTCCTAAAGGAAGTCAGGAAAACGTTAAGGAAATGGTGTTAAGGTGAGGATTAGGGTAAGACCCCAAAAACATGAAAAGGGGACTAAACAGTGAAAGGTGACAGCTCATTCTCAAACAAATAGAAAGGAAACATTTATAATATCATGTTTATGACATCATGTACATACTTGTTGCAGAAGTCTGCAGTGACTGCAGCTTCGGAATTTCAGCTGGCACAGGAAGAATTACTTTCTTGTCTTTAGGTTCTTCTTGCTTATCTGGTGTCTCATGATCTTTTGGATTTGAATGAGGTCTTGGTTCCCTCTGTAGTTTTTCAGGAACAGGTGGGTTTGAAGACAAGGTCTGGTACTGGGGAGGTTGACTGTAAAACTGCACGTCAATCTGCTGCCGTTCCTGTAACTGCTTACTTTGCTGATGCTTGACCTGAAGCTTTTTGAGTTTCTGCTGCCTATGTTCAGAATATCTGTCTTGCAACTGCTCTTGTTTGTCTTGGGGGGTTTGGTTAAGAATCTGAGGGGCAACAAATGACTCAGGAGGAAATGGATCTCTTTGTAAGGTCCTCTTCAGCTGCTCCTCAAAGCTTGACAGTTTTAACCCCTGAGTTTTCATTCCATCCTGAATCCTCTGTAGATCCTTCTGCAGACTGTTCTTGCTGGAAACCAAAGACTCAGTCTCCTTTCTCTGTTCTCTTATCTCAGCCGTTAGGTTGGAAAGCAGCACGCTCTGTTCTTTGTTGTCTTTCATGCTTTGCTTGGTTCTCTCATTAACAATCTCCTCCAGAGATGCAACTTTAACATCAAGCTTGTTGATTTTCTTTTGAAGTTTCTTCATCCAGGTTTTATGGCTATCTAGCTCTGTATTTATTGCTGTCTGGATTCCCAACATTTCTGATGTTACATTCTGGTACTGATCTTGTAAATTCTGAAATCTCTCATCTATGTTGTAAGAAATGTTGTAGTTCTCTGCGATTCCCTGAAGACGGGTCAATGTCATCTCTTGAAAACGACGAAACTGAAAAATACATGAAAAAATATTTACTTCACCAATAGTTAATCTTGGAAAGCTTTGTTTGAGAGCAAGGCTATTACTTAAAAATACTGCATGACCTTATATCATCTGTACCAACCATTTTCCTTGCTCGTTGCAAGGGTATAATTGTTGAAAAAATGAAAAGTCTAAAATATGAGGACCAAATAGGGTTGCCACCTTTTCATCGTTCCATTTCCTGACAGAAGCTCTGAGTGTTTTGGGATGTATTATTTTTTCACATCCGCGCATGCATACACACACACACACACACACACACACACACACACACACACACACACACACACACACACACAGCCCCTGACAAACCAGTGCTATCATAAGACAGAGACACAGAGAACCTCACTCCACCTACAGCACATTTTCTAGGTGTTGGAGGAATCCAGAGCACCTGAATAAAACCCATACAAAGGCTGTGAGGACATGCAAACTCCACTCAGATGGAGTCACAAACAAAGACTCAGACAGGGAGATAAATACTGTGAGACGGCTGTACTACTAACTGTGCCACTGTAAGACTGTGGTACTCTTCCACACATTCAGCCTAGACCACCAAAGATAACCACTTACTGTGTGCAAGGCTGATGTGTAACTGTGATCAATCAACTTGTTGCTTTTTATATAGATATATATATATATATATATATATATATATATATATATATATATATATATATGTGTGTGTGTGTGTGTGTACACACACACACACACACACACACACACACACACACACACACACACACACACAGACCTTAACCCCCCACACGTGTACACCCATACACATATAAACAAGATTAAGCAGAGCAATGACTGTTTTTATACTGCATTTGAATACAAATAAAAAATTCCAAGTGAAACAGTCAACATTTTAGGAAACGTGGTGCAGCGGTAGCATTGTTACCTCACAGCAAGAGGTTCTCCCATTCGATTCTCGTCTGGAGCGCCTTCTGTGTGGAGTCTGCATGTCCTCCCCGTGATCGAGTGGTGTTCGAAAGACATGCGTAGAATGGGCGTGCCCTCATTGAAGGTTGGACATAGAGCTGGCACCTCAGCACCATAAAATCTACTGCCAATCATTAGCGAACCGGAGTTCCGCTGTGGCGACCCCTAACCGGGAAAAGCCGAAAAAAGAAGAACAACTTCAGCATACCTCTCAGATGTTCATGATTTTGATTAACATTTTAGCTCTCTCCATCTTAACCCCTCCTAACACTGATTACTTTTAGATAAAAGGTGGTGAATTATGCTTACTAAATAATGCCAGTAATTAGAGCTACATACATCTTTTACTTCAGAAAATGTATATTAATTCACATCCTCTTTTTCCATCAATGTCGCGAGTTAATAGTATTAATATTTTAAAAGTGTTCCAGATTATTTCTGGATTTGTTCCTTATTCTGATGAGATTTGTCCATGATACATTGAAAGCTATGTAATTCAGAATTTTGTTAGTTCTCAGAATGATTTGAAAAACTTTTCAAGTATTCATCATAACAGGATTTCCTAACAGAGAACATGATTTCCAGATCTCCTGACAGACACCCTGATTTCCTGACTGCCAGAAAAATTTCCTGACAGAACAGGTGGCAACCAAACTAACAGTTTAACTTATTTAAAAATACATGAAAACTTAAAAAGAACTTCTAATTTTGTCTAGTACAATAGCTTTTATTTCTTTTTTTGTTTCTTTGTTAATAGATGTTATCTGTGTTTTGTCACATGTACTGTGATTCATAGTGCATTAAACAAACTATAATATTACATATAGTAACTACTTTCTATCCATATGTCACATATTTATGCTACCAAAGATTGTGACAGGACAATGCAGTCAGTTTAGCGCACATGTTCATCTCCAAGGGTACAAAGTATTATTCCTCAATGAATACAAAACTTGTAAACCTAACACTTCTAATTCTCTCTAAATAATGTGATCTTTTAATCCCCACTAATATTCAACACAGAATGTATTTGTACATACACTACCTAGGCATGCATCATGTTTTCAGATATAGATTGCTGCCGATATCGTATTCTGACATCATAACTCTAAGTACGGAGAGACATCTGAAGACTATGCTTCCTGTAGGTGAATAGGAAAGTAATGCACAGAGACAGTGAAGCTTCATAACAAGAAAAAACCTTGGCCTACCCCTCTGGCACAGAGATGAGACCCTTATTGTAATCCACGCAACCCACATAGGATTACCATCACATGCACTTGGAGAGACGAGATGGTTTGAGGAAGATGGCAGGGAGGAGTCATTGCAGACTCATCCGTCTTCTAGGGAGGGAGGCAGTTGTGGCTCAGCCCTTGGGTGACACCTAGTGGGAGCACTAAGAATTGTACCTGTGCAGGGTGAGCCTAGCAAGCACACATTGCCATAAGCAGTGATAGAGTGTGTAAAAACAATCCTGGGGGACTAGAGTGCATGCATATGTGTGTGTGTGCGAGTGTGCACTCACACACATGTATGTATGTGGGTGGTTGCATCTGGTGTGTGCACGTGTGTGAATGCATATATGTATGTGTGGGTGGTTGTGTCTAGTGTGTGTGTGTGTGTGTGTGTGTGTGTGTGTGTGTGTGTGTGTGTGTGTGTGTGTGTGTGTGTGTGTCTGAGCACGCGTACATGTGTGTGTGTGTGTGTGTGTGTGTGTGTGTGTGTGTGTGTGTGTGTGTATGTGTGTGGTTGGTTGTGTCTGGTGTGTGTGTGTGTGTGTGTGTGTGTGTGTGTGTGTGTGTGTGTGTGTGTGTGTGTAGCAATGCAGAGCTCAAGGGACTTGCTGAGAGGAAGCAGCTCCAGGGGTAGGCTGCTAGATGGTGATACTGAGGTGACTCTGTGGCAGAGATCTACAGAGCTAAGTGAACCGTATGTGATACTGAGGTGACTCTGTGGCACAGATCTACAGAGCTAAGTGAACCGTATGTGATACTGTGGTGACTCTGTGGCACAGCTCTACAGAGCTAAGTGAACCGTATGTAATACTGAGGTGACTCTGTGGCAGAGATCTACAGAGCTAAGTGAACCGTATGTGATACTGAGGTGACTCTGTGGCAGAGATCTACAGAGCTAAGTGAACCGTATGTGATACTGAGGTGACTCTGTGGCACAGATCTACAGAGCTAAGTGAACCGTATGTGATACTGAGGTGACACTGTGGCACAGATCTACAGAGCTAAGTGAGCCATATGTGATACTGAGGTGACTCTGTGGCAGAGGTCTACAGAGCTAAGTGAACCGTATGTGATACTGAGGTGACTCTGTGGCAGAGATCTACAGAGCTAAGTGAACCGTATGTGATACTGAGGTGACTCTGTGGCAGAGATCTACAGAGCTAAGTGAACCGTATGTGATACTGAGGTGACTCTGTGGCACAGATCTACAGAGCTAAGTGAACCGTATGTGATACTGAGGTGACTCTGTGGCAGAGATCTACAGAGCTAAGTGAACCGTATGTGATACTGAGGTGACTCTGTGGCAGGGATCTACAGAGCTAAGTGAGCCGTATGTAATACTGAGGTGACTCTGTGACAGAGATCTACAGAGCTAAGTGAACCGTATGTGATACTGAGGTGACTCTGTGGCAGAGATCTACAGAACTAAGTGAACCGTATGTGATACTGAGGTGACTCTGTGGCAGAGATCTACAGAGCTAAGTGAACCGTATGTAATACTGAGGTGACTCTGTGGCAGAGATCTACAGAGCTAAGTGAACCGTATGTGATACTGAGGTGACTCTGTGGCACAGATCTACAGAGCTAAGTGAACTGTATGTGATACTGAGGTGACTCTGTGGCAGAGATCTACAGTGCTAAGTGAATCGTATGTGATACTGAGGTGACTATATGGCAGACATCTACAGAGCTAAGTGAACCGTATGTGATACTGAGGTGACTCTGTGGCAGAGATCTACAGAGCTAAGTGAATCGTATGTGATACTGAGGTGACTATATGGCAGAGATCTACAGAGCTAAGTGAACCGTATGTGATACTGAGGTGACTCTGTGGCAGAGATCTACAGAGCTAAGTGAATCGTATGTGATACTGAGGTGACTCTGTGGCACAGATCTACAGAGCTAAGTGAACTGTATGTGATACTGAGGTGACTCTGTGGCACAGATCTACAGAGCTAAGTGAACCGTATGTGATACTGAGGTGACTCTGTGGCAGAGATCTACAGAGCTAAGTGAACCATGTGTGATACTGTGGTGACTCTGTGGCAGAGATCTACAGAGCTAAGTGAACCGTATGTGATACTGAGGTGACTCTGTGGCAAAGATCTACAGAGCTAAGTGAACCGTATGTGATACTGAGGTGACTCTGTGGCAGAGATCTACAGAGCTAAGTGAACCATGTGTGATACTGTGGTGACTCTGTGGCAGAGATCTACAGAGCTAAGTGAACCGTATGTGATACTGAGGTGACTCTGTGGCACAGATCTACAGAGCTAAGTGAACTGTATGTGATACTGAGGTGACTCTGTGGCACAGATCTACAGAGCTAAGTGAACCGTCTGTGATACTGAGGTGACTCTGTGGCACAGATCTACAGAGCTAAGTGAACCGTATGTGATACTGAGGTGACTCTGTGGCACAGATCTACAGAGCTAAGTGAACCGTATGTCATACTGAGGTGACTCTGTGGCAGAGATCTACAGAGCTAAGTGAACCGTATGTGATACTGAGGTGACTCTGTGGCAGAGATCTACAGAACTAAGTGAATCGTATGTGATACTGAGGTGACTCTGTGGCACAGTTCTACCGTATGTAATACTGAGGTGACTCTGTGGCAGAGATCTACAGAACTAAGTGAACCGTATGTGATACTGAGGTGACTCTGTGGCAGAGATCTACAGAGCTAAGTGAACAGTATGTGATACTGACGTGACTCTGTGGCAGAGATCTACAGAGCTAAGTGAACCATATGTGATACTGAGGTGACTCTGTGGCACAGATCTACAGAACTAAGTGAACCGTATGTGATACTGAGGTGACTCTGTGGCAGAGATCTACAGAGCTAAGTGAACCGTATGTGATACTGAGGTGACTCTGTTGCAGAGATCTACAGAGCTAAGTGAACCATATGTGATACTGAGGTGACTCTGTGGCACAGATCTACAGAGCTAAGTGAACCGTATGTGATACTGAGGTGACTCTGTGGCAGAGATCTACAGAGCTAAGTGAACCGTATGTGATACTGAGGTGACTCTGTGGCAGAGATCTACAGAGCTAAGTGAACCATATGTGATACTGAAGTGACTCTGTGGGAGAGATCTACAGAGCTAAGTGAACCGTGTGTGATACTGTGGTGACTCTGTGGCAGAGATCTACAGAGCTAAGTGAACCGTGTGTGATACTGTGGTGACTCTGTGGCAGAGATCTACAGAGCTAAGTGAACCGTATGTGATACTGAGGTGACTCTGTGGCAGAGATCTACAGAGCTAAGTGAACCGTATGTGATACTGAGGTGACTCTGTGGCACAGATCTACAGAGGTAAGTGAACCGTATGTGATACTGAGGTGACTCTGTGGCACAGATCTACAGTGCTAAGTGAACCGTATGTGATACTGAGGTGACTCTGTGGCAGAGATCTACAGAGCTAAGTAAACCATATGTGATACTGAGGTGACTCTGTGGCAGAGATCTACAGAGCTAAGTGAACTGTATGTGATACTGAGGTGACTCTGTGGCACAGATCTACAGAGCTAAGTGAACCGTATGTGATACTGAGGTGACTCTATGGCAGAGATCTACAGAGCTAAGTGAACTGTATGTGATACTGAGGTGACTCTGTGGCAGAGATCTACAGTGCTAAGTGAACCATGTGTGATACTGAGGTGACTCTGTGGCACAGATCTACAAAGCTAAGTGAACCATATGTGATACTGAGGTGACTCTGTGGCAGAGATCTACAGAGCTAAGTGAACCGTATGTGATACTGAGGTGACTCTGTGGCAGAGATCTACAGAGCTAAGTGAAGTGTATGTGATACTGAGGTGACTCTGTGGCAGAGATCTACAGAGCTAAGTGAACCGTATGTGATACTGAGGTGACTCTGTGGCAGAGATCTACAGAGCTAAGTGAACCGTATGTGATACTGAGGTGACTCTGTGGCAGAGATCTACAGAGCTAAGTGAACCATATGTGATACTGAGGTGACTCTGTGGCAGAGATATTCAGAGCTAAGTGAACCGTATGTGATACTGAGGTGACTCTGTGGCAGAGATCTTCAGAGCTAAGTGAACTGTATGTGATACTGAGGTGACTCTGTGGCACAGATCTACAGAGCTAAGTGAACCGTATGTGATACTGAGGTGACTCTGTGGCACAGATCTACAGAGCTAAGTGAACCGTATGTGATACTGAGGTGACTCTGTGGCACAGATCTACAGTGCTAAGTGAACCGTATGTGATACTGAGGTGACTCTGTGGCAGAGATCTACAGAGCTAAGTAAACCGTATGTGATACTGAGGTGACTCTGTGGCAGAGATCTACAGAGCTAAGTGAACTGTATGTGATACTGAGGTGACTCTGTGGCACAGATCTACAGAGCTAAGTGAACCGTATGTGATACTGAGGTGACTCTGTGGCACAGATCTACAGTGCTAAGTGAACCGTATGTGATACTGTGGTGACTCTGTGGCAGAGATCTACAGAGCTAAGTGAACCGTATGTGATACTGAGGTGGCTCTGTGGCACAGATCTACAGAGGTAAGTGAACCGTATGTGATACTGAGGTGACTCTGTGGCATAGATCTACAGTGCTAAGTGAACCGTATGTGATACTGAGGTGACTCTGTGGCAGAGATCTACAGAGCTAAGTAAACCATATGTGATACTGAGGTGACTCTGTGGCAGAGATCTACAGAGCTAAGTGAACTGTATGTGATACTGAGGTGACTCTGTGGCAGAGATCTACAGAGCTAAGTGAACTGTATGTGATACTGAGGTGACTCTGTGGCAGAGATCTACAGTGCTAAGTGAACCGTGTGTGATACTGAGGTGACTCTGTGGCACAGATCTACAAAGCTAAGTGAACCATATGTGATACTGAGGTGACTCTGTGGCAGAGATCTACAGAGCTAAGTGAACCGTATGTGATACTGAGGTGACTCTGTGGCAGAGATCTACAGAGCTAAGTGAAGTGTATGTGATACTGAGGTGACTCTGTGGCAGAGATCTACAGAGCTAAGTGAACCGTATGTGATACTGAGGTGACTCTGTGGCAGAGATCTACAGAGCTAAGTGAACCGTATGTGATACTGAGGTGACTCTGTGGCACAGATCTACAGAGCTAAGTGAACTGTATGTGATATTGAGGTGACTCTGTGGCAGAGATCTACAGTGCTAAGTGAATCGTATGTGATACTGAGGTGACTATATGGCAGACATCTACAGAGCTAAGTGAACCGTATGTGATACTGAGGTGACTCTGTGGCAGAGATCTACAGAGCTAAGTGAATCGTATGTGATACTGAGGTGACTATATGGCAGAGATCTACAGAGCTAAGTGAACCGTATGTGATACTGAGGTGACTCTGTGGCAGAGATCTACAGAGCTAAGTGAATCGTATGTGATACTGAGGTGACTCTGTGGCACAGATCTACAGAGCTAAGTGAACTGTATGTGATACTGAGGTGACTCTGTGGCACAGATCTACAGAGCTAAGTGAACCGTATGTGATACTGAGGTGACTCTGTGGCAGAGATCTACAGAGCTAAGTGAACCATGTGTGATACTGTGGTGACTCTGTGGCAGAGATCTACAGAGCTAAGTGAACCGTATGTGATACTGAGGTGACTCTGTGGCAAAGATCTACAGAGCTAAGTGAACCGTATGTGATACTGAGGTGACTCTGTGGCAGAGATCTACAGAGCTAAGTGAACCATGTGTGATACTGTGGTGACTCTGTGGCAGAGATCTACAGAGCTAAGTGAACCGTATGTGATACTGAGGTGACTCTGTGGCACAGATCTACAGAGCTAAGTGAACTGTATGTGATACTGAGGTGACTCTGTGGCACAGATCTACAGAGCTAAGTGAACCGTATGTGATACTGAGGTGACTCTGTGGCACAGATCTACAGAGCTAAGTGAACCGTATGTGATACTGAGGTGACTCTGTGGCACAGATCTACAGAGCTAAGTGAACCGTATGTCATACTGAGGTGACTCTGTGGCAGAGATCTACAGAGCTAAGTGAACCGTATGTGATACTGAGGTGACTCTGTGGCAGAGATCTACAGAACTAAGTGAATCGTATGTGATACTGAGGTGACTCTGTGGCACAGTTCTACCATATGTAATACTGAGGTGACTCTGTGGCAGAGATCTACAGAACTAAGTGAACCGTATGTGATACTGAGGTGACTCTGTGGCAGAGATCTACAGAGCTAAGTGAACAGTATGTGATACTGACGTGACTCTGTGGCAGAGATCTACAGAGCTAAGTGAACCGTATGTGATACTGAGGTGACTCTGTGGCACAGATCTACAGAACTAAGTGAACCGTATGTGATACTGAGGTGACTCTGTGGCAGAGATCTACAGAGCTAAGTGAACCGTATGTGATACTGAGGTGACTCTGTTGCAGAGATCTACAGAGCTAAGTGAACCATATGTGATACTGAGGTGACTCTGTGGCACAGATCTACAGAGCTAAGTGAACCATATGTGATACTGAGGTGACTCTGTGGCAGAGATCTACAGAGCTAAGTGAACCGTATGTGATACTGAGGTGACTCTGTGGCAGAGATCTACAGAGCTAAGTGAACCATATGTGATACTGAAGTGACTCTGTGGCAGAGATCTACAGAGCTAAGTGAACCGTGTGTGATACTGTGGTGACTCTGTGGCAGAGATCTACAGAGCTAAGTGAACCGTGTGTGATACTGTGGTGACTCTGTGGCAGAGATCTACAGAGCTAAGTGAACCGTATGTGATACTGAGGTGACTCTGTGGCAGAGATCTACAGAGCTAAGTGAACCGTATGTGATACTGAGGTGACTCTGTGGCACAGATCTACAGAGGTAAGTGAACCGTATGTGATACTGAGGTGACTCTGTGGCACAGATCTACAGTGCTAAGTGAACCGTATGTGATACTGAGGTGACTCTGTGGCAGAGATCTACAGAGCTAAGTAAACCATATGTGATACTGAGGTGACTCTGTGGCAGAGATCTACAGAGCTAAGTGAACTGTATGTGATACTGAGGTGACTCTGTGGCACAGATCTACAGAGCTAAGTGAACCGTATGTGATACTGAGGTGACTCTATGGCAGAGATCTACAGAGCTAAGTGAACTGTATGTGATACTGAGGTGACTCTGTGGCAGAGATCTACAGTGCTAAGTGAACCATGTGTGATACTGAGGTGACTCTGTGGCACAGATCTACAAAGCGAAGTGAACCATATGTGATACTGAGGTGACTCTGTGGCAGAGATCTACAGAGCTAAGTGAACCGTATGTGATACTGAGGTGACTCTGTGGCAGAGATCTACAGAGCTAAGTGAAGTGTATGTGATACTGAGGTGACTCTGTGGCAGAGATCTACAGAGCTAAGTGAACCGTATGTGATACTGAGGTGACTCTGTGGCAGAGATCTACAGAGCTAAGTGAACCGTATGTGATACTGAGGTGACTCTGTGGCAGAGATCTACAGAGCTAAGTGAACCATATGTGATACTGAGGTGACTCTGTGGCAGAGATCTTCAGAGCTAAGTGAACCGTATGTGATACTGAGGTGACTCTGTGGCAGAGATCTTCAGAGCTAAGTGAACTGTATGTGATACTGAGGTGACTCTGTGGCACAGATCTACAGAGCTAAGTGAACCGTATGTGATACTGAGGTGACTCTGTGGCACAGATCTACAGAGCTAAGTGAACCGTATGTGATACTGAGGTGACTCTGTGGCACAGATCTACAGTGCTAAGTGAACCGTATGTGATACTGAGGTGACTCTGTGGCAGAGATCTACAGAGCTAAGTAAACCGTATGTGATACTGAGGTGACTCTGTGGCAGAGATCTACAGAGCTAAGTGAACTGTATGTGATACTGAGGTGACTCTGTGGCACAGATCTACAGAGCTAAGTGAACCGTATGTGATACTGAGGTGACTCTGTGGCACAGATCTACAGTGCTAAGTGAACCGTATGTGATACTGTGGTGACTCTGTGGCAGAGATCTACAGAGCTAAGTGAACCGTATGTGATACTGAGGTGGCTCTGTGGCACAGATCTACAGAGGTAAGTGAACCGTATGTGATACTGAGGTGACTCTGTGGCATAGATCTACAGTGCTAAGTGAACCGTATGTGATACTGAGGTGACTCTGTGGCAGAGATCTACAGAGCTAAGTAAACCATATGTGATACTGAGGTGACTCTGTGGCAGAGATCTACAGAGCTAAGTGAACTGTATGTGATACTGAGGTGACTCTGTGGCACAGATCTACAGAGCTAAGTGAACCGTATGTGATACTGAGGTGACTCTATGGCAGAGATCTACAGAGCTAAGTGAACTGTATGTGATACTGAGGTGACTCTGTGGCAGAGATCTACAGTGCTAAGTGAACCGTGTGTGATACTGAGGTGACTCTGTGGCACAGATCTACAAAGCTAAGTGAACCATATGTGATACTGAGGTGACTCTGTGGCAGAGATCTACAGAGCTAAGTGAACCGCATGTGATACTGAGGTGACTCTGTGGCAGAGATCTACAGAGCTAAGTGAAGTGTATGTGATACTGAGGTGACTCTGTGGCAGAGATCTACAGAGCTAAGTGAACCGTATGTGATACTGAGGTGACTCTGTGGCAGAGATCTACAGAGCTAAGTGAACCGTATGTGATACTGAGGTGACTCTGTGGCAGAGATCTACAGAGCTAAGTGAACCGTATGTGATACTGAGGTGACTCTGTGGCAGAGATCTTCAGAGCTAAGTGAACCGTATGTGATACTGAGGTGACTCTGTGGCAGAGATCTTCAGAGCTAAGTGAACTGTATGTGATACTGAGGTGACTCTGTGGCACAGATCTACAGAGCTAAGTGAACCGTATGTGATACTGAGGTGACTCTGTGGCACAGATCTACAGAGCTAAGTGAACCGTATCTGATACTGAGGTGACTCTGTGGCACAGATCTACAGTGCTAAGTGAACCGTATGTGATACTGAGGTGACTCTGTGGCAGAGATCTACAGAGCTAAGTAACCGTATGTGATACTGAGGTGACTCTGTGGCAGAGATCTACAGAGCTAAGTGAACTGTATGTGATACTGAGGTGACTCTGTGGCACAGATCTACAGAGCTAAGTGAACCGTATGTGATACTGAGGTGACTCTGTGGCACAGATCTACAGTGCTAAGTGAACCGTATGTGATACTGTGGTGACTCTGTGGCAGAGGTCTACAGAGCTAAGTGAACCGTATGTGATACTGAGGTGACTCTGTGGCATAGATCTACAGTGCTAAGTGAACCGTATGTGATACTGAGGTGACTCTGTGGCAGAGATCTACAGAGCTAAGTAAACAATATGTGATACTGAGGTGACTCTGTGGCAGAGATCTACAGAGCTAAGTGAACTGTATGTGATACTGAGGTGACTCTGTGGCACAGATCTACAGAGCTAAGTGAACCGTATGTGATACTGAGGTGACTCTATGGCAGAGATCTACAGAGCTAAGTGAACTGTATGTGATACTGAGGTGACTCTGTGGCAGAGATCTACAGTGCTAAGTGAACCGTGTGTGATACTGAGGTGACTCTGTGGCACAGATCTACAAAGCTAAGTGAACCATATGTGATACTGAGGTGACTCTGTGGCAGAGATCTACAGAGCTAAGTGAACCGTATGTGATACTGAGGTGACTCTGTGGCAGAGATCTACAGAGCTAAGTGAAGTGTATGTGATACTGAGGTGACTCTGTGGCAGAGATCTACAGAGCTAAGTGAACCGTATGTGATACTGAGGTGACTCTGTGGCAGAGATCTACAGAGCTAAGTGAACCGTATGTGATACTGAGGTGACTCTGTGGCAGAGATCTACAGAGCTAAGTGAACCGTATGTGATACTGAGGTGACTCTGTGGCAGAGATCTTCAGAGCTAAGTGAACCGTATGTGATACTGAGGTGACTCTGTGGCAGAGATCTTCAGAGCTAAGTGAACTGTATGTGATACTGAGGTGACTCTGTGGCACAGATCTACAGAGCTAAGTGAACCGTATGTGATACTGAGGTGACTCTGTGGCACAGATCTACAGAGCTAAGTGAACCGTATCTGATACTGAGGTGACTCTGTGGCACAGATCTACAGTGCTAAGTGAACCGTATGTGATACTGAGGTGACTCTGTGGCAGAGATCTACAGAGCTAAGTAACCGTATGTGATACTGAGGTGACTCTGTGGCAGAGATCTACAGAGCTAAGTGAACTGTATGTGATACTGAGGTGACTCTGTGGCACAGATCTACAGAGCTAAGTGAACCGTATGTGATACTGAGGTGACTCTGTGGCACAGATCTACAGTGCTAAGTGAACCGTATGTGATACTGTGGTGACTCTGTGGCAGAGGTCTACAGAGCTAAGTGAACCGTATGTGATACTGAGGTGACTCTGTGGCACAGATCTACAGTGCTAAGTGAACCATATGTCATACTGAAGTGACTCTGTGGCACAGATCTACAGAGCTAAGTGAACCATATGTGATACTGAGGTGACTCTGTGGCAGAGATCTACAGAGCTAAGTGAACCGTATGTGATACTGAGGTGACTCTGTGGCACAGATCTACAGAGCAAAGTGAACTGTATGTGATACTGAGGTGACTCTGTGGCAGAGATCTACAGAGCTAAGTGAATCGTATGTGATACTGAGGTGACTCTGTGGCAGAGATCTACAGAGCTAAGTGAACTGTATGTGATACTGAGGTGACTCTGTGGCACAGATCTACAGAGCTAAGTGAACCATATGTGATGCTGAGGTGACTCTGTGGCAGAGATCTACAGAGCTAAGTGAACTGTATGTGATACTGAGGTGACTCTGTGGCAGAGATCTACAGAGCTAAGTGAACCGTATGTGATACTGAGGTGACTCTGTGGCACAGATCTACAGAGCTAAGTGAACCGTATGTAATACTGAGGTGACTCTGTGGCAGAGATCTACAGAGCTAAGTGAACCATATGTGATACTGAGGTGACTCTGTGGCAGAGATCTACAGAGCTTCAACAATGACCCAACTGATCTGTCTTCAGATCTACAGAGCTTCAACAATGACCCAACTGATCTGTCTTCAGATCTACAGAGCTTCAACAATGACCCAATTGATCTGTCTTCAGATCTACAGAGCTTCAACAATTACCCAGCTGATCTGTCTTTAGATCTACAGAGCTTCAACAATGACCCAACTGATCTGTCTTCAGATCTACAGAGCTTCAACAATGACCCAATTGATCTGTCTTCAGATCTACAGAGCTTCAACAATTACCCAGCTGATCTGTCTTTAGATCTACAGAGCTTCAACAATGATTCAGCTGATCTGTCTTCAGTAGCTACATGAGAACTGGAAGAGCCAGCCAGGGAGGGAGAGGAATAAACATTTAAAGCCTGCTTCCCTTTGGGTAAGGAGATTGAAGGGTGTGTCACAGGTCATGTCTCCTGTTAATGCATCCCCAGTAATGAGTGAAGGCCTACTGGAATCCAACTGCTCCACAGAGGGTCAGTGTTGCCTGAGAGGCTGCATTGCTCATGGAAGCAAGTGACAGCCCTACCCTATGCCCATTGTACGTCTCTACTCACTAATGGCTAGGAAGTATAACAAAAATGGCTGTCCACATCGATGACCACGCCAAGACTGGCCCTTGCTCAGTTACAGCAGAAATGGATAGAGTCATGGAATTCAGGCATATGGTCAACAGGTGTAGAGGGCAAAAAATCTGTTTGTGATACTGAGATAACCACCTAGTAGCATGCTGGGCGACTGCTTGAATAACACATTCATTCATTTAACGAGGCTGGTATTCATCGAATGAGACCTGCATTCATTGAATGAGGCTGCTCTGGTTGGGGTTTGCCCTTGGACTGACGGGCAACAATATCACACCTGATTACATTAAGACTATAAATGCAAGGGTGAAACCCCTTGTATGCAGGAGTGGGAGTACCCCTCCTCCCAAAAAATGGTGCAAGTCTAAGAAGCAAACTAATCACTCTGGTTGTGACCAACTTGCTTTATGACAAGGCTAGACAGAGGGACCAAGCTAGTAAAGATGTGCAACAGGTAAGGATGATAAAGGATAATGAGGGAAACATACTCACAAGCGAGGAGAGTGTGTTGAGCAGATGGAAAGAGTACTTTGAGAGGCTGATGAATGAAGAGAATGAGAGGGAGAGAAGGTTGGATGATGTGCAGATAGTAAATCATGAAGTGCAGTGGATTAGCAAGGAGGAAGTAAGGATATCTATGAAGAGGATGAAGAACGGAAAAGTTGTTGGTCCAGATGACATACCTGTGGAAGCATGGAGGTGTTTAGGTGAAATGGCAGTGGAGTTTTTAACTGGATTGTTTAATGAAATCTTGGAAACTGAGAGGATAACTGAGGAATGGAGAAAAAGTGTTTTGGTACCGATTTTTAAGAATAAGGGTGATGTGCAGAACTGTAGTAACTGCAGAGGGATTAAATTGATCAGTCACAGCATGAAGTTATGGGAAAGAGTAGTGGAAGCTAGGTAAAGAAGGGAGGTGATGATTAATGATCAGCAGTATGGTTCCATGCCAGGAAAGAGCACTACAGATGCGATGTTTGCTTTGAGAGTGCTGATGGAGAAGTACAGAGAATGACAGAAGGAGTTGCATTGTGTCTTTGTGGATTTAGAGAAAGCATGTGACAGGGTGCCTAGAGAGGAGTTGTGGTATTGTATGAGGAAGTCGGGAGTGTCAGAGAAGTATATAAGAGTGGTACAGGATATGTACGCGGGCAGTGTGACAGCGGTGAGGTCTGCGGTGGGGGCGATGGATGCGTTTAAGGTGGAGGTGGGATTACATCAAGGTTCAGCTCTGAGCCCTTTCTTATTTGTAATGGTGATGGACAGGTTGACAGACAAGATCAGACAGGAGTCCCCGTGGACTATGATGTTTGCAGATGACATTGTGATCTGTAGTGAGAGTAGGGAACAGGTGGAGGAGACCCTGGAGAGATGGAGATATGCTCTAGAGAGAAGAGGAATGAAGGTCAGCAGGACTAAGACAGAATATATGTGTGTGAATGAGAGGGAAGATAGAGGAATGGTGAGGATGCAGGGAGTAGAGGTGGTGAAGGAGGATGGGTTTAAATACTTGGGATCAACAGTTCAGAGTAATGGTGAGTGTGGAAGAGAGGTGAAGAAGAGAGTACAGGCAGGATGGAGTGGGTGGAGAAGAGTGTCAGGAGTGATTTGTGACAGACGAGTATCAGTAAGAGTGAAAGGGAAGGTCTACAAGAGGGTAGTGGGACCAGCTATGTTATATGGGTTGGAGACAGTGGCATTGACAAAAAGGCAGGAGTCAGAGCTTGACGTGGCAGAGATGAAGATGTTAAGATTTGCACTGGGTGTGACAAGGATGGACAGGATTAGGAATAAGTAAATTAGAGGGTCAGCCCAGGTTGGAAGGTTTGGAGACAAAGCCAGAGAGGCAAGATTACATTGGTTTGGACATGTGCTGAGGAGGGATGCAGAGTATATTGGGAAAAAGATGCTAAGGATGAAGCTGCCAGGTAACAGGAAAAGAGGAAGGCCTAAGATAAGGTTTATGGATATAGTGAGAGAGGACATGCAGGTGGTTGGTGTGATAGAGCAAGATGCAGAGGACAGGAAGAAATGGAAACAGTTGATCTGCTGTGGCAACCCCTGACGGGAGCAGCCGAAAGAAGAAGAAGATTCACAAATCATTAAGTACTTTTTTATAGCTAATTCCTAGTCATATTTCCCAATGATAAACAAATTCTAAGCCACGAACTGATGCTGCAGAATTCTGTACAGGATTAGATGATGCCCTGCCTAAGATATACAAGTCTCAGTTTGCTCAATGACATAGCACCTATAACCATGTCATTACAACATTCCCCTAACCAATCAACAGGCGAGGAGGTGAAAGGGGGAGGGAGGTTTCTGCTGATAGACATGGAATCATAGTGCAATTCACATTTCCATACAATACATATTAAATAAATCATAAAATAGCTCTGACAGTATAGCTGTTAAATTGATGGTATGGACCAATTGACAGAATAAAACAGGGCACAGCTATTTTTTATAAGTAATAAAAATCTGTTATTTTGTACTTCTGCATATGCTTTCCTATTTACACAGAACCAATGTGGTTCCAAAAATATCAGAACAAATTTTGCTCTACAGTTTTTCTAGCTTGCACACAACTACATATATTTTATTTATTTATTTATTTTATATTTGTTGACCGGGTTTGTCCGACTGGGCTACAAATGCCCATTTTCAGCTGAGGCCCGAGGAGAAAAGCTCCAACAGAAAATAGAAATTTTACATATTAAATACATATAGAAATGCATTCATCAGTAGCACAGATTACTACATTACAGTGTCATACATTACATTCATCAGTACCACAGATTACTGCATTACAGTGTCATACATTGCATTCATCAGTACCACAGATTACTGCATTACAGTGTCATACATTACATTCATCAGTAGCACAGATTACTGCATTACAGTGTCATACATTACATTCATCAGTACCACAGATTACTGCATTACAATGTCATACATTACATTCATCAGTACTACAGATTACTGCATTACAGTGTCATACATTACATTCATCAGTACTACAGATTACTGCATTACAGTGTCATACATTACATTCATCAGTAGCACAGATTACTGCATTACAGTGTCATACATTACATTCATCAGTACCACAGATTACTGCATTACAATGTCATACATTACATTCATCAGTACTACAGATTACTGCATTACAGTGTCATACATTACATTCATCAGTACCACAAATTATTGCATTACAGTGTCACACATTACATTCATCAGTACCACAGATTACTGCATTACATTGTCATGCATTACATTCATCAGTAGCACAGATTACTGCATTACAGTGTCATACATTACATTCATCAGTACTACAGATTACTGCATTACAGTGTCACACATTACATTCATCAGTAGCACAGATTACTGCATTACAGTGTCATACATTACATTCATCAGTACCACAGATTATTGCATTACAGTGTAACACATTACATTCATCAGTAGCACAGATTACTGCATTACAGTGTCACACATTACATTCGTCAGTACCACATATTATTGCATTACAGTGTCACACATTACATTCATCAGTAGCACAGATTACTGCATTACAGTGACATACATTACATTCATCAGTACCAAATATTACTGCATTACAGTGTCATACATTACATTCATCAGTACCTCAGATTACTGCATTACAGTGGCATACATTACATTCATCAGTACCACAGATTATTGCATTACAGTGTCACACATTACATTCATCAGTACCACAGATTACTGCATTACAGTGTCATACATTACATTCATCAGTACCACAGATTACTATATTACAGTGTCATACATTACATTCATCAGTACCTCAGATTACTGCATTACAGTGTCATACATTAAATTCATCAGTACCACAGATTACTGCATTACAGTGTCATACATTACATTCATCAGTACCACAGATTACTGCATTACAGTGTCATACATTACATTCATCAGTACTACAGATTACTGCATTACAGTGTCACACATTACATTCATCAGTACTACAGATTACTGCATTACAGTGTCATACATTACATTCATCAGTACCACAGATTACTGCATTACAATGTCATACATTACATTCATCAGTACTACACATTACTGCATTACAGTGTCATACATTACATTCATCAGTACTACAGATTACTGCATTACAGTGTCATACATTACATTCATCAGTACCACAAATTATTGCATTACAGTGTCACACATTACATTCATCAGTACCACAGATTACTGCATTACATTGTCATGCATTACATTCATCAGTAGCACAGATTACTGCATTACAGTGTCATACATTACATTCATCAGTACTACAGATTACTGCATTACAGTGTCACACATTACATTCATCAGTAGCACAGATTACTGCATTACAGTGTCATACATTACATTCATCAGTACCACAGATTATTGCATTACAGTGTCACACATTACATTCATCAGTAGCACAGATTACTGCATTACAGTGTCACACATTACATTCGTCAGTACCACATATTATTGCATTACAGTGTCACACATTACATTCATCAGTACCACAGATTACTCATTACAGTGTCATACATTACATTCATCAGTACTACAGATTACTGCATTACAGTGTCATACATTACATTCATCAGTAGCACAGATTACTGCATTACAGTCTCACACATTACATTCATCAGTACCACAGATTACTGCATTACAGTGTCATACATTACATTCATCAGTACTACAGATTACTGCATTACAGTGTCACACATTACATTCATCAGTAGCACAGATTACTGCATTACAGTGTCATACATTACATTCATCAGTACCACAGATTACTGCATTACAGTGTCATACATTACATTCATCAGTACTACAGATTACTGCATTACAGTGTCACACATTAGATTCATCAGTAGCACAGATTACTGCATTACAGTGTCATACATTACATTCATCAGTAGCACAGATTACTGCATTACAGTGTCATACATTACATTCATCAGTAGCACAGATTACTGCAATACAGTGTCACACATTACATGCATCAGTACCACAGATTACTGCATTACAGTGTCACACATTACATTCATCAGTACTACAGATTACTGCATTACAGTGTCATACATTACATTCATCAGTAGCACAGATTACTGCATTACAGTGTCATACATTACATTCATCAGTACCACACATTATTGCATTACAATGTCATATATTAAACTGTCAAGTGAAATACATAGAAATGCATTCATCAGAGGGATACATTCATAATTACATATTATATACATAATAGTGCAATAGTTACATAGCTGAAATATTTTACTAGTTATGTTTGTGCAGTGATGTACCAAGAGGAGAAGATAAAGTAGTAAGTCTGTTTATTGAAGGGAAGGAAGAGAGAAGTAAAATAGAAGGTTATAGGGGAGTGTTTATGGGAGATTCAAACTGAAATTTTACTCAGTATATACTTAGTTAGACTGCATTTGAAATGTTCAGTAACACCAGAGTGAATAGCTCATGTATAATGCTGTTTAAAGAATTAAGTATTTCACATGCAATTTTAAGAAAGTCACACTGTTTCCTTGAAATATCTCTCTTGACTTAAACTCCTATAGGCATCTGTTGTGACTTGTAGCATGCAGACAGACCATGAGGTTCCAATGTGATGTCAAATGGTTAATAGGTTCACAGGTAAGTACTAGGCTAGCTGCCCATGCAGGCCAATTTAAGCACAGCTAATTTCCTTTTTCAATGGTGAGAATCCAACCCTCTATTTTGTACCTGTGAGGTAAACACTTTCACCATTATGCTAGTCCCCCAACCCTATGGTGCCAAATGGCATAAAAGCAGAACAACATCTAAAGGCAATAAACAGACAAAATATTATATCATTCTTGTCATTATTAATTTTATTAATCTAAATTAGCAATCCTTTTAAAGTTTATGAATGGCACAGCAGATCTTCTTACTTATGTAAACATCATTACTTCTTTAAACATAGTCTGAAGATAATTTCTGTAAATCATGACATAGTATAAACCAATTTTATTTTGACATTTGTCTGTATTTTACAATACTATGCTCAAATCTTCCCAAAACTAGACATTTTAGGTTATTTCACTTACTCAGTTATCAAACAAATTAAATAAATAGTATTCCCATAGATACAGGTAGGCACTGAAATAAATGCCTGCTCAGAAAGTAAGAATTATAAAACTCATTCCTCATTGCCTGGCCTTCTACAAAACAAGCAGCTCTACAATACAGAGTGAAAAAACATTCAGTCGACAATAACTTATATTCACAGTATATTTTTGTAATGTTTTAGTAACAGTGTGCATAATCTGTTAATCACTGCTTCTCAGACAAGGAATAGAACTTTAGTTATGTACACACTTACAGACAGAGTTTGCTAGTAAGAATATAAAATGTGAATGCCTTTTCTAGTAAAATGGTCAGTAAAATAATCTGTTTTAAAATATGTGTCTTCAAGAATGTTTGGGGAGTGCTAAAGTTTATGTCAAAGAGCTAATTGAAAATGTCAGTTTGCACCCACCTGTTCTTCCAGCCTCCTCAGCCTTTCAAAAAACGGCTTCCGTTGTCCCACGGTAGCAGCAGCAGTGTTTTGGAAGAAGTTGTGAGGCACATTTAGGCATGTTAGGATCAACATGAGATACATTAACTTCACTGCACACATTTTTTCTGTCTGTGTGTACACTTGTTTGAGCTAGAAAAGCTTCCTTGAATGCTCTTATAAAGGCAAAAATGAAAACTAACCGACTGGTGTAATAACAGAATGCTTTGAAGCAGTCTCCCTCTGTCTCTGTCTCTCTAACTTTCGTGTTGTCTTTGTGTCTGCCACAGAACTGTGTAATTAATCACTGTTACAAGGCACATCCCCCTGGTAAGCAGTTCAAGTCTCCTATATCATTCTTAGAGATGGGGGAAGTACTAATATATCCACCAGACTTCCTGACATTTCTGAGAACTAAATCTTGGAACAAAGCTTTGGTGAAGCAGCACTTAATGTAAATTGCAGGTATAATTCCTTCTTATATGAAAATGGGTGATTAGAAGCCATGAACATCCCTATGGTCCCCAAAGTGAGTTAAATCACATAAGAAAGTCCAGAATGCCAAGCAGTGGTAAATGGAAGGAATTTCAGCATTTGCTTTAAGTACACCAGGTACTGTCATAAGAAATTATTGTTTTTAAGCATTAACTAAATTTGTGTGTAAGCCACAACTTGATAGAGAATCATACAGTCTGTAGTAGATTTATATATTGTACCATGACGTATTTAACAAGCAATACATTTTTACAAAGAAGTGATGCATGGTCTATGAGGATCTGTACCACAGTACCTGCACCGTTATAGTAACACACTGTTGCTATAGACCAGCTACCACTGAACTGTATTGCTATTTCACAGAATCCTGTCTAGACAGGTGTTGGTTCTCTGCAGACTTTAATTTAATACATGTAATCCGATGTAAATTGATACAACATATGGAACAGCTGTCTCCTCTATACTTAGTTGAAGTCAACACTTGCATGATGTGAATAAAAACGGAAAAGTATTTCATTTGTTTCTGCCTACTAAAAATGCATATGAGACATTCCAAGTTACTGTTTTCAAAAGGGCTTGAAAAAAGGAAACAAAACAATGGCAGATATATAGCTGGCAAGAAAAGCATATATGCTAAGAATTTTGTATTACACTTACACAATGTCTAAGTATTAGAACCAAAGAAAAACTTAGGGAATGCAATTAAGTAATGCTTAGCAAGAATTAGAAATAATAACCTGGAAAGTATAAGATCATATACTACAACTGTAAATAGAAAAATAAATGTTATGTAATGGTAGAGCAGTCTGTGCTCGGTAACATTAAGTGAATCTATGATGGCAGAGAGTGAAATTCTGTATGGTCATACAAACTGGGCTTTCCATTCTGAAGTTGGGTTAACATTTACTGAGATACCATTTCCACTCCAGTATGCAGACGTATGATGTTCTGAGGTTTCATCTATGTGTTTTCTTTACATTCCTCTTCCTCTTCATGTGTCGTACCATCCACGTGACACAATATCACATCAAAGGGATAGCCCCCCATTGCCTCCTTATTTCCTCTCCCACCCTATTCCTACACTTTCTCTTCATGTCTGTAATGAAATACCCCAGAGACCAGTGGACAGCCTTTCTGAAGTCCTTACAATCTGGCAACCTTCTGGGCAGTGTTTCGCCTTTTATTTCTCCTGCCTGTTTACATATAACCTCTAATTACACTCCTAAATTGTGGTCCACTAAAAAAAAAAGTATAGAAATGAATAAAGCCTCAAATCACTTGGCTTGTTATCCTACAATCTCAAGTGAAAATGTGTTCTATAAGACTGAGCAGCAGCTCTGGAAATTGTGGGAGCTGATGGGCAGGGATGGAGGATGACATTTGCTGCTTCACTTCTCTTCAGGAGGGGCTGGGGGGGCTCATGTTTAGGGGGCTCATGTGTGGGACACATCCCAATGGCAAAATCTCCATTGGAGAGTGAGGTGCTCACAGAAGTGCTGACTTCAAGGGGCAGTGCAGTCCTGAGGGGTTACATCATCTGCAAAAGTGAGGCACATATCCTCGTTGATACCCACCAATTGCCAGGTCGGAGCATGAACTGGACATGGATAATGGCACCACTCCTGTCTGCCTCAATTCTCACATTCTGGGGAATGAATGGACCAGAGGTTTTCACCCTAGGAGGAATGAGTAGGCTACAGTGAGCAGTAATGGTCAGTGCAGACCAGGGGAAAAACTAATGCTTTAGCTGGTAACATCTTGGGAATCCAACAGTCCTGGACTTTATTACTCTATGTCATTCTCCTTCTTTAAAAAAGGCATGTTTTCAGCAAAAGAAAAAAAGGAGTAAAGTACAATAATCACAACACATACATTAAAATATGTGTGACTGCACTTCCACAAATGTATACATTTGTTTCCCAATACCAATAGGTTTTGCATTTCAAAACCTAAGCATTATCTCTGTCCCAGACTTTTTTCATTGCTCCTTTCTGTGTGATTCCAGATGTAACCTTATGCCACATGTGACCCCTTCTCAATATTACCAAAAACTGGAGTCTTTAGGCTGTGACCCCCACTACAAATTACCATAAACGTATGGTCTTTGAGGTATACTTCTTTAAAGGCCACATAGTGAAGACTCAGGTTGATGGACTGGGGGGGGTCACAAACAGTTATCCTTCTTGGATGAACATTCAGGCTTCACACATTGCCTGTGCAGTGTGCAATGGCACTAAGTGTGCATCATACTGGTTACTACACACAATGCTCAGTTATGTGTTTTTCCACCATGCAGGATCAGTATGTGGCCCTTTCCTGCCAACTACCTGGTCCCAGTCAGGAAGTATAATGGAAACAGAATATTCGGTCGCTCTCTCTCTCTCAAAGTACAATAGAAAATACTAAATCCACCAGCACTGTCTTTTCAGGTCCTCCTGTAACCCAGTGAAGAACCTAGATCAGATTTGACTGACAGCTTCTTATGTCTGTGAACCTATATTAGCAGTCATTCTTGAGATTGTTGCAACTCTAAGAAAGCAACAGACCTTTTTTTCTTACTCCCTTTCTTGGAGAAGGGTAATACAGCTTTCAGCTTCCAAATCTCTGTTGATCTCCACTTGCCTGTGATTTCTTGAAAACTGCTGCACACTAGCCAGATTCCTGATAACACTAGGAGGCAGCTTGTCTGGTCCTTGCACTTTATCTTTCTGTAGGAACGCCCTCTTTCTCTATCCCAATATCTGTCCACAACTCTCCTTACTGCACCCAACCTGCCTCCCAGAATGGTACCCCACCCTCCACTCTATTTTGTAAAGAATGAATTGAATTATTCATTCAGTACTTCAGTATTTTTCTAGGTTTTTGATAATTACTTCCCACCTTTGTTTACTCTGCCCATGTCTGTCCCTCTCTTTTTTATGTCTGCACACCTGAAGAAGCTCTCTTTCCATTCTTGACGCATTCTGCCACGTCTCTTTTAGTGAATGCGTTTGCTCTTCTCACCTCCTTTCCTGCCCTTCTGCTTGCTCTGTTTGTTTCCTTGCCCCCTCACAAACCCCTTCCTTCCCAAGTATGCCCTGTCTTTTGCCCTAATTTCTAGCCTGACCTTCCTGTGCAGTGACATAACCATCTTCTGAGGGGCTACCTGTAGAAAACAAACTATGCAAAATACCTTTTGTGGTCTCCCTGCTTACTGAAATAACACTGGTACATCTGTAAAAAATGTATCTAAACAGATCAATCACCTAAGAATGCCCAGCAGTGTCTCATGATGTTAAATGATTCTTTCCAAGATACACAGACATGCACTGTGTGGGGAAACATTCCAGCATACGTCAGGCGGCACGATGCCAGCGCACTTCTACGGGCTAGGCTTGTAAAGGGTCCAGGGCCATTAGCCTAGTACACACCTATGAACCTCTGAACCTATGAACCTATACCTTTCAACTTTGCAAGAATTCTGGACTAATCCAAAACTAATGGTGGAGGGGGGTAAAGGCCCTAAACCAGGGACAGATTTTAAATACTACTGCTATAAACTTAGAAAGTTGCTAGAATAACAGATTTTGATTTGGCAAGCATTTTTTGAAGGATATGAAGGCTGAAACTTAAATGTCTGTCATCATTTACTTACTTCATTTCTCAATAATTAGCCACAAAGCCTTGAATTTTATGAGGAACAGATAAAAAATATGAGGCAAAAATGTAGGTATTGTGCAAAATTCTGGATAGATGGGATGTATGTATTCCAGTGTAGTATATATCTTACATGTAAACATGTCATCTGAATAATGCAGAGAAACAGGATATGTTTCAAAAAGAAGCAAAACACAATGTTGCAGAAATGCAGCATTTAATACCATACAAGATTCTTGCTTTACTGCGACTACAGAAATAATAAATATGTGATCTTGTGAAAATCCTTTTGGTTAGAGACCTTTTTGGCAAATACTGTGGGTTCCTGTATACTGTCTCATAGCTAGTATTATACAGCCAGAATCAACTCGAAGAGATGAAGCGGCATACGCCAATGCACAGACAATACTAGATCGAGGTGCAAAGCTCATCATTCATTGTCCTCATCTCTTCCCTCACTGAAGGCATGTTCACAGTACTCCGAGCATGATTCTGTAGCACAGCATGTGAAGTGTGTAACACATCATGAAGTTCTGGAAAAATCTATAAAGATAATCCCATCTTTGGCTTGTGTGATTTTAGCATAGCCTCCACCATATCCTGCAACTGTTGCATTCCAACATTATCAGCCACAAACCCACAATATAAAATTTCACGTCTGCCTTAGTTTAATGTAAGCCCATACCTCATTCAGCCTGTCTAAGACACATCGCTTATTACCCATGAGCACTTCGTCATTTTTCGCATCATTAGGATAATATCTCAACATTACTGCATATTAGGAATTTAGCTGGGCCAACAGCTGGTGCCAAAAGTCTAGTTGAAACATTACTTCAAAAATCAGGCTGTTGTAATGGAACAACTCATTATGCATTTTAACTGCAGGAATTTCTTAGAAAGGTATGCTCTTTCTATTTCCATTTGAAAGTATGACCTTGTCAGGCAAATGTTTATTCATTTTATTTATTTATTTATTTATTTATATTTGTTGACCGGTAGTGTCCGACTGGACGTAGGTCCATTTTCAGTGGAGGCCCGGGGAGAAAAGCTCCACAGTAAAAATAAACAGACAGTAGTTACATTGGATTACATAGTGATTAATAATTTACATAGCAATTACTTACAACATATTTACAGATGAAGAACATAGTACACAGTAGACAACTAGAATCTTTATCTGTGAAGTACATAACAGACATTAACAAATGCTACAATAAGAAGTTCCTGCTGTATAATAAGTACTAGGCTTATGAGTGTCTGAGCTGCTATAATCAAGGTAGTTAGTGGAGTGGAAAGAAAGGTAGTGTTTGGATGGGGTGGGTGATATTAGAGTGGGAGTTGCAAGGGCATAGCCAGCATGTTTTTAGGTGTGCTTTTAGTAAAGTTTTGAAGTGGGTGAATGATGGTATGGAGGTAATTGTGGGTGGGAGGGAGTTCCATAATTTGGCTATGGTGCAAGAGAATAGTGCTTCACCAGCAGAGTTATTGGCTTTAGTGATCTGCAAGTGATTTTTGTTGCTGGATCTTAGTGGTCTGGTGATGCAATAGGCTTGATGTAGATTCTGGAGGGATGGGACATTTAGTGGATGGTTTACTAGTTTGTGGGGGAGTGAGAGTTGATACCATTGAAGGAGGTGAGGGAGTTCAAGCCAGCCCAGTTCAGGAAGTGAGAGGCAGTGGTGACTACGGTAGGATGACCCTGTGGTGAATTTGGCGATTTTGTTGTAGCAGGTCTCTAGCTTGTTTAGATCGCATTGCCTTAGGTTGGCATAAAGTAGGGTGGAGATAAGGTGGAAATTTGCTATTGAAATGTTTGCTGCTTTGGTGAGAAGTTGCTTATTTCTGTATAGCGTTCCTAGTTTTTTGTGGACTTTTTTATGGTCATGGATATGTGAATGTCAAATTTTAATTTATTGTCTATTTCCACTCCTAGCAATTTGGTGTGTTCACTTGGGTATATAGTGGTGTTGTCTTTTGCTGTGATGTTAAAGTGAGAGTTGTTTTGAGTATGTTTGGTGGGTTGGAAGATGAGTAGTTTAGTTTTGTTTGGGTTGAGTATTAATTGGGCATTGGATAACCAAGTTTCAACAGAGGAAAAGGCTTCCTGTGTGACTATTTGCAGTTTGGGTAGGGACTGAGCTGAGCAGATGATGATTGAGTCATCTGCGTGTTGCATGAGTGTGCCATGTTTGGTGGCAGAGGCTAGATTATTGGTGAAAACAGAGAAGAGTAGGGGTCCAAGGATGGATCCTTGGGGAACCCCTATGGAGACAGGTAGTTCGGGAGATATGTCATTCTGCCATACAATGGATTGTGTTAACGGATTATTCATCACTGACAGACAGACAGACACACACACACACACACACACACACACACACACACACACACACACACACACTTGCGCGCACAAATGTGAAAATATCTCCAGTTCTTGAGAATGCCTGCATAGAGTCATTACTACTGGATAATTCACTGAGCCTGAAATTGCCATTGATACAGTCATGTTCTGCTCTCCCTTTCCTATGTGATAATACTACATGTGCTTCCTACCCATTAAATTTTACTTTATACACTTCCCAGCACATTAAGGCTTCTCTAGCCCCTTTCTGCCTTGAGCGTAGGATGCTGTTCTAGCCATATGGAATTGTAGGCCAGCATTTTGTTCTACCCCAGGTTTGCTTTTATGCCCTTTTAATGTACCAGTCACTTTGGCAAGGACTTTAATCATGAAAGCCACTTGTAAGGAGCAAGTGTTTATTTTTGTTTCTTTTTTACAGTCCATGGCTACCCCTATAGTTTCTTAACAGAGTTAAAGTTTGCTTCATTTTTTTTCATACCTGGTCTCTCAGCCCTCTTTTATCACATATTTAACAATTCAAATTCTGTGTTTTGCCTTCATATGTTATAATCACAGATAATTTGCCAGCTGGGAATACTTTTTCAGGTATTTAGCTCCTTATAGAAACATTTCTAATTTACATGCTAATACAGCTTTTCAAACTCTAAATAAACTCTTACATAAAACAGTTCCTGTATCCTACCTAGTCATAAATGTCATCCCTGCCATTTCTGGAGTGATGCAAACTACTTTTTAATTGGAATTGGTCTGGTTTATATGATATCATGTAAAACGCATCAGATCATAAGTCACGTCTGTGATTGTCCCTATCATCTCTTTTTGGTACACACATTTTGATTTCTGCTTATAGTTCTGCACTCTGGGTTTGCGTTTCGGTTTCTTTTTACTGTTATCCATTGGCAGCACTCTCTCAATATAGTAAATCTTTTAGCATCTTCCACAATCTTTGCATAAAAGAAAGCATATCAGATTTATACGACATTCTGCCACAACAAAAATATGCATGTTTCTTATGATATCCACGAGATATTCTAACAGCACACTCATCTTCAACTTGTTGTTCTGTTGTCTCAGTGGCTGCTAGTGCTGTTGATAGTATCTTTAATACTCAATGAAATGTCAGATCTGCTTCAGAAAGCAGTTTATTTTGTACAATCCTATAACATCTGTCACATACAAATCTGTCTCTTATTACATCTAATAGCTCTTGTCTCCAGTGGCAATGCTGAGCTGGTCTACCCAGTTCCACTATATATTCAAATCACTTTCATGTGTGATATGATATTGTTTATGGATATTAAAACAATCTACATTTATTAAAACATTCAGATTCAATTTTTTTTAATCTCTACAATCTATCTGAACTTTAGATGGTTTAGCTCTTGCTATGAAATTATACAACAGTTTATTCATTTCTTACTCACGGATGCTCATTGTCATTTGGAATGTCACAGCTACATGAAGCAGCTTGATCCTCTCAATGAAAGCTGATAAGTCTTCCAGGTAGCATCAAAAGCAGGAATAAATCCAACACACATGGCCACTTTAAAAAGTAATCCACACTCAAATACATTTATTTTACTTACTGTTTGGGTCTTTCTATCATACTCAGATTGTGTCGATATTACATAATCGAACTTTTAAAAGTTTGAACATCATATGGTCGACACCATATGATCGAACTTTTAAAAGTTTGAAAATATAATAAAAAATAAAATAAACCAAATAAAAAACCTACCTGAACAGTTTAAGCATGGGGGCAAACCACTATGCACCCCCCACCCCCCCCACTCTTTAAATATACCAACTCTTATTTCCTGCCTTTCTTGTTAAGTGGTACAGACTATTTGTAGGCTTCTGAGCCCCCAAGCCCTTCTGTGTTTGAGGGAAGCCTTCTAGCTTGTTTTTTTTTTCTTATAACTAGCCAGTTTTCTAGTTTCAGCACTCAAATCTGTTTCTTTGATCTCAGCACTTGTTCAGAAAAAAAAAAAAATTTCATCTGCTTTTACTGTACTTGTGTTTTTACCTACTTCTTTTTACTTTTGCATAATCTTAAAATACTCAATTGTATTTATTACTGCTTGGTGTAACTCATTCTAAGCCTTTTGGTTTAAACACTTGGGCTTCGGACCAGTTAGTTGTTTTGCACTGGGAGGGTTTGTGGTCTGCACTGTTGTGGCAGAACAGGTAGCTTACATCCTTCTAGGTTGAGAACTGCTGATTGAGGGCTCAGTGTCTGTTATTCTAAAAGTGTATTAATTCTGGTTTAAGCACTTGGGCTTTCAAGCCAGTTATTTTACATTAAGAGGGTTCGTGGTCTGCACTCTTGTGGGAGGAGAGGCTGGACTCTGCCCTTCTGAGCTGGGAATTTCTGGTTAAAGGCTTATAGTGCATGCATATCTGAACTGTTTCTTACTGAAGTTGGTGCGCCTTGTTTGCTGTGGCATAGACTGGATTCGGGCCTGCTGGATCTAGCTTTGTTTGTGTAACTTGAGCACTAATCCAGACATTCTCTAAAGTATTCAATGGTATTTATTACTGCTTGGTTGTAACTTGATTAAAGTGTAGCTATCATTCAAGTCTTTTGGATTAAGCACTTGGGCTTCAGACCAGTTGTTTTACATTAGGAAGGTTTGTGGCAAGCACTGTGGTGGCAGGACAGGTAGCTTTCATCCTTCTAAGTTGGGAACTGCTGATTGAGAGCCCAGTGTCCAAGTGTATTAGTTCTGGTTTAGGCACTTGGGCTTCAGGCCAGTTATTTTACATTAAGAAGGTTCGTGGTCTGCACTCTTGTGGGAGAAGAGGCTGGACTCTGCCCTTCTGAGCTGGGAATTTCTGGTTAAAGGTTTATAGTGCCTGAGTATTTTAACTGTAATTTACTGAAATTGGTTCACCTTGTTTGCTCTAGCATAGACTAGATCCAGGCCTGCTGAATCTAGCTTTGTTTATATGCTTGTTGTTTGTTTGCTTGTTATTTCCCTGGAAGCTAATTCCACCTAATACGCAACTTCTCAGTGCTTCTGTGGATCACTAGTGATATCTGCATTGCTTACTGTACTTATTTCCTTGTTTCACTTGAAAGAAAGTTACTGTTTGTCGTTTTTGCATTTAGTTACTTGTAACACATTGCACTCAAGTTACCTGGCACTTGCTCACTAAAGCAATTATATAAGTCAGCACTAAAAATTAAAAGCACTACACCCTCACTCCCCACTGGCCCTTGTTTTCAATTAAGGATTTCCCAATATTATTCTAGCATGTCCAAAGGTCAGTTGTCAATCTCCTCTCTGGTCCAGCTGGTGAATCTGGGAATCTTGAGGCAATGTTATAACTGCCTCATGTACACAGACAACCCTCTCCTCCTCCCACATAACACAAATACTTGCGAGAGATGCAGCTATTTAGCCAAACTGGAGGCTGAGCTCTCTCAACTCAGGACTGGCAAGACCAGACAGGAGGAGAAGGCAACTACACACACTGCAAAACCAGCCTCACATAATGCTACCACTCCACTGAATCAAACACATAAACACACAAAGACATACTCGGAGGCTCTGAGTAAAAATTTACCTAAACAGCAGAGGCCTCCAAAGCAGACACCCAAACAACTGCTACCTCAAGACACCCCACAAGCAACACATAAACCACAAAAGCAGTGTGCAAAGCAGTCACAGCCCTTAAGGCCAAATACAACACCAAACATACTTGTCATAGGTGACTCCATAGTCAGACACACTGACGTCCCACTCACCAGGCTGAACAAGGAGAGGGTCACAGTAAGCTGCCTATCGCGGGCTAGAATCCGCCACATAACACAAGCACTCGGGTCACTCCACGGCAAGTACAAATATGACACAGTCATTGTCCATGCTGCTGTGAACGACCTGAGACGTACCTCCCTGGACTACATGAAAAGAGACATAGAGGAGCTCTCTGATTATGTAACCCAGGCAGGTATGACCCTAACCCTGAGCAGTATCCTTCCTTCACCAAGTATGATGCCACAATATAGAGACAAGATGATCAGCTTTAACAATTGGCTTAATGTCTGGTGTCATTCAAAGGGGATCCAGTGTCTGTCTGCCTGGGATGACATGCTTGACAAGCCACGCTGCTTCGCAAGGGACGGCTTGCACCTGTCACCCTGGGATTCCGGATATTGGCTAAGGCTCTTGCCACCCCATAGTGCCTTTTTAGGCAAGGCTCAAATTCTAAACCTACCACCCTAGAAAACAAAAATGGGAAGAAACTGAGGGTAATGCTGCTCAATGCCAGAAGTCTAAATCTCAAAATGCACGCACTCGAGGCCCTTCTCAGTATGGAGAACATCGATGTCTGTGCTGTAACTGAAACCTGGTTCAAGGCTCCTGAGAGCACCCGGCACTATTAGGTTTTACCTCATATCATGCGTTCCGCCCCAAAACCCGGACCACACCACAAAAGGAGGGTGTATCCATATTCATAAAGGATACCCACACCTCCAGGTTGGTGGCAACGCCTAAGCTTGAAACCATCCAGGTGCAACTAACCATAGGCAAAACTGCTCTACAAATTGTAGCATGCTACAGGCCACCCTCTCAAACTCAGGAACCCCACACAGCCTTCCTGAAGACACTGGAGGGTATAAATGTATCTCCAAACACCATCATATTGGGTGACTTCAACTACCCGAATATAGACTGGGAACATTACTCAAGCCCTAACTTTCTAGCCCAACGGTTCCTGGAGTTCATAAATTCAAATGCCATGGAACAGCTAGTCACTGTTCCCACGAGAGGAGAAAATATACTAGATCTCATTGTCACAAACATGGGGACAAAATGCTCCACACCGGAAGTATATCCCTCATTAGTGAGATCTGATCATAAACTAATCTCACTGGAAATCCACATCCCGCCCCCACCCAAAACAAAAAAGACCATAGTGAAGAACTTCTCTAAAGCAAACTTCACACTACTCAAGACTGGTGTAGTATCCTTCAAGGCCCCAGAGCCAGAGGAAACCACAACCCAAGCTGCGGAAGCCCTTACAAATGCCTTCTATGAACACCTCCAGGACTGCATGGATCAGGCAATCCCAAATAAAACCAAGACTCTTTCCACAAAGGGCAAACATCCAGTCTGGTGGACCCCAGCCATTAACAAACTTTACAATAAGAGGAGAAAGCTATTACATGATAGAACAAAATCCATAAAAGGGAAGTCACCCCTGATCATTATTAGTAAAAAATAGGAGCACTCATAAAATCAACTAAGGCCAATTTTGAGAGAAAAATTGCCATGGATTCAAAGGACAATCATAAGGCCTTTTTTAGCTATGTTAGGAACCTGGGTGGAAACTCCCAGATATGCTCAGAATTAGTCCAAAATGATACAAAAATCACTGAACCCACAGACATTGCCAACATATTGGCAGACAGGTTCAGTGCAAACTTCACCCCCCTCTCCCCCCCTAAAGGAGAGATAACTATCCCAGCCGAGTGTAGCCTCCCGGACATCTCAAAGGCGCAGGTGAAAGCTGCTCTCTCTAAAGCTAAAAACACAGCATCAATGGGACCGGATGGTGTCCCCGGCTGTGTGCTACACGAGCTAAATGAGGAATTAACCCCGCACACAAGGCAGCTGTTTAATCTCAGCCTTACCACAGGATACGTGCCCAAGGAGTGGCATACGGCAACTGTGGTCCCACTCCACAAAGGCGGCGCCTCACGGACCCTGGTAATTACCGCCCCATAAGCTTAACAAGTCTAGTCTGCAAAGCTATGGAGAGGATCATAATGGAGCTCATAAACAAAGATATAGGGGACTTGCAGACATTGGACCCGACCCAGTTTGGCTTTGTCAAGGGAAGATCATGCCTTTTGAACTTGGTCGACTTCTTGAAACAGTCACCAAGGCCATTGATGAGGAAAGGCAGTCCATACAGCCTACCTTGACCTTGCAAGGCTTTCGACACAATACCCCACTCGGGTATTGTAGAAAAACTTACCAGCTTAAATGTAAACCCATATGTCACAAGATGGGTTGCAAACTGGCTTAAGGACAGAACCCACAGGGTTAGAGTTGCTGGCGCTGTGTCAGACTCCAAGCCGGTCACAAGTGGTGTCCCACAGGGCTCGGTCCTTGGCCCCTATTGTTTAGCATCTACTTCTCAGAAGTACAGGCCAGCATGGGAGGACTTTGGCTGACAAAGTTTGCAGGCGACTGCAAACTGGGTGCCATAGTGGAAAGTGCATCGGACACGGATATCCTTCAGAAGGGACTCACGGAAACAGATAGCTGGTGCCAGAGCCATGGCCTGAAGTTAAACACCAAAAAATGTATAGTCATACCCTTCGGGAAAAACAAGGTAACCCCAAGCTACCATATAGGTGGCAATCCACTAAGCACAGAAGAGGTTATCAGGGACCTGGGGACCCAGGTTGACAGTGGCCTTTCTTTTGACACTCACATTGCTAAAGTGGTTAGAAAGACCTTCTACATTGCCCACCTGATCATGAAGGGATTCACATCCAGATCTAGTGAGGTCATTGTTCCCTGTACTCTTCACTTATCAGACCAATGATCGAGTACAATGCCCCATTCGGGATGTATCTCACCAGACATCTGCAGCAATTGGAGAGACCCCAAAAGTTCCTCACCAAAAGGATAAAGGGACTCCAAAATCTGTCATATGCTGCCAGATTGAAGAAACTCCAGCTCTATTCAGTCGCATACCGTCTGCTCAGAGGTGACATGTGCCTGACATACAAGGCCATGTCCAACCCGGAATTAATGGACATGCTCCACCTCAAAAATCCAAATCCACCAAAACCACTAGAGCAAGCGACTTAAACCTTAGCACGGATATAAATAGGGCGTGCTGGAGGGATAGATTTATCACTCAGAGACTCCCTATGCTGTGGAATAAAATCCCGGTCCATGTGAGGCAGAGCACCTCGCTGACTCTGTTCAAGAGAAATCTAGACCTGTGGATGGGAGATCGTAGGTTTACCCTGGGAATCATCTCTGTGTCACTGCTGGACAGAGGCACAACAAACTAATGGGCACAGTATTTTTTCATATAAGGGGTGGCGTAAGCCACAAAAATTTGGGCTAGGCTTATAAATGCCTTAGGGCAGATAGCCTAGTATAAACCTATGAACCTATGAACCTAATCTTAGATCACACCACAGTGCAGAAAAGGGAAATCTTCCCATTTTGCACTGTACGGAGATCTCCATTGAAACAATCAAACTTTTAAAAGTTCGATCATATAGTGTCGACCATATGACGTTCGAACTTTTAAAAGTTTGACAATGTGATATAGCTCCCTCAGACCAGTACAGCAGTGACATGGAAAAGTTGCCATGCCTGCACCAAGACAGGCACACATAATGTTTACCTTTACTTCAAAACCCCGACTTACCTTTTTGTTTGCTTAAGCAGCAACAGATTATGTCAGATATTTTCACACAAATTTTACTGAACTAATATCAGAAATCTACTTTGCTTTTGCATATCTCATTTGTTCACAAAAATGTATTCTGTTCACTTGTTTCAGTATTTGATCAATAGCCTTTTTTAAATGCAAAAAAAGTGTATTGCCATTAATATAATTCCTTCATTAATTCAAACACTCTCAGATTACCATTTAAACCCAGTTAAGAAAACAATCCTGGAGTGGGTGGCAATCCATCAGATGAGGCACACAGGCTCCCGCTCCCTCTCTCTGTCTGTCTCTCTCTCTCTCTCTCTCTCTCTCTCTCTCTCTCTCTCTCTCTCTGTATCTCTCTCTCTCTCTCTCTCTCTCTCTCTCTCTCTCTCTGTATCTCTCTCTCTCTCTCTCTCTCTCTCTCTTGTATCTCTCTCTCTCTCTCTCACATACACTCACACAAATGGAGGCACATGTTTGACAACAACAATGAGCTGAAATACATAACTGAGGTCATCATGTATTAATTTATTTATTTATTAGATCAGTTACTGTGGGTTACCTGGACATGGTATCTCCCTGTTTTCCAGTGCAGGAGGCCAATCATTGACATCAAGACACTACCCAGTTGTGGTATAATAGCTTTTCTAAACTATATTATTATGAATTAATAAACAATTGTACTGCCACTATATGCTGCAGCTTGTCAGTAGGAGGGTGCCATTCAGCAGCAGAGATGAAGCAAAATATTTATTCTGATTTACATTTCAATTTTAACAGAGATCCATGTCATATAGTGTGCTATAACCAAATGCTTGATCTTATATATATATATATATATATATATATATATATATATATATATATGTGTGTGTGTGTATCATGTATATCTTTGTGTGTGTGTGTGCGTGTGTGTGTGTATCATGTATATCTTTGTGTGTGTGTGTGTGTATCATGTATATCTTTGTGTGTGTGTGTGTGTGTGTGTATCATGTATATCTTTGTGTGTGTGTGTGTGTGTGTGTGTGTGTGTGTGTGTGTGTATCATGTATATCTTTGTGTGTGTGTGTGTGTGTATCATGTATATCTTTGTGTGTGTGTGTGTGTGGGTGTGTGTGTGTGTGTGCGTGTATAGCTGTGTGTGTGTGTGTGTGTGTGTGTGTGTGTGTATCATAAATATCTTTGTGTGTGTGTGTGTGTGTGTGTGTGTGTGTGTGTGTGTGTGTGTGTGTGTGTATATCATGTATATCTTTGTGTGTGCGTGTGTGTCATGTATATCTTTGTGTGTGTGTGTGTATCATGTATATCTTTGTGTGTGTGTGTGTGTGTATCATGTATATCTTTGTGTGTGTGCGTGTGTGTGTGTATCATGTATATCTTTGTGTGTGTGTGTGTGTGTGTGTGTGTGTGTGTGTGTGTGTGTGTGTGTGTGTGTGTGTGTGTGTGTGTGTGTGTGTAAAACATCAGGAAATGTGTTAAATTCAAACAAATAACATACTACATTTAGTGCAGAAGTCATGTATGATCTTTTTCTCTTTTCCTTATCAGACAATTAAGTTCTACGCATAAAGGAGTTAAAGTTAAAATCAGAGAATTACACATTGTCACAGAAAGGTAAACACATTAAAAATAATAAAACAGGCTACTTTGTACTAGTGACTGGCTATACCTTCGCATCTTTCATTTTCTTATCTTCTTGGAAACTAGTAATAGAAACTCTAGCAGCTTTTAAACTGGTTAACAATCTCTAGCTTCTTACAACCAGCTCTGAAGGAAATGTTTAATAACCCTTAACTCAAAATGCCTGCCTAACATTTTTCAAATACATGTTTCAGGTCTTGTTTAAATTTACTCAGCTCTGATCATGACCAAAATATATGTAGCCAGTCACCAGTTTGATTAGTTTTATACCTCCATCAGTTTCTACTTACATCTGAGGATACCTTATTTAATCTCTCTGGAGTACACAAGTACTTATGTAAACACTGCTATCCAAAAAATCTATATTTTCTAGTTTGCATAACTTTAAAGGGTGTCTAACAAATTTACAGCTGTTTGTCTTATGTCACTTGTTGACTCAGCATTTCTTCTTATATTCTTCATTAACTTTAAGCACAATCTTTGCATTTCGGTTTAGTAGCTCCCAATATAATGTACTTCTCATTCTTAATTACAGTTCTCAGTCTCTGCCTCTGCAAATTAGTTGTGTTATCGCTGCTATTTATCTCTCTATGGCACTTGCATATGGCAGATCTAAGTGGCAGAAATATTATCTTCTTCCCTCTCTAAAATGGTACATTTGTTTAAAAAGTTTCTACTCTATCACCCTGTCTTGAACTATCATCATCATCTTCTTTCAGCTGTTCCCATTAGGGGCCTCCACAGCGGATCGTCTGTTTCCATTTCTTCCTGTCCTCTGCATCTTGCTCTGTCACACCAACCACCTGCATGTCCTCTCTCACCACATCCATAAACCTTATCTTAGGCCTTCCTCTTTTTCTGTTGCCTGGCAGCTTCATCCTTAGCATCTTTTTCCCAATATACTCTGCATCCCTCCTCAGCACATGTCCAAACCAACATAATCTTGCCTCTTTGGCTTTGTCTCCAAACCTTCCAACCTGGTCTGACCCTCTAATATACTTATTCTTAATCCTGTCCATCCTCATCACACCCAGTGCAAATCTTAACATCTTCAACTCTGCCACATTAAGCTCTGACTCCTGCCTTTTTGTCAATGCCACTGTCTCCAACCCATATAACGTAGCTGGTCTCACTACCCTCTTGTAGACCTTCCCTTTCACTCTTACTGATACTCGTCTGTCACAAATCACTCCAGACACTCTTCTCCATCCACTCCATCCTGCCTGTACTCTCTTCTTCACCTCACTTCAATGCTCACCATTACTCTGAACTATTGATCCCAAGTATTTAAACTCATCCACCTTCACCACCTCTACTCCTTGCATCCTCACCATTCCTCTATCCTCCCTCTCATTCACACACATATATTCTGTCTTAGTCCTGCTGACCTTCATGCCTCTTCTCTGTACAGCATATCTCCATCTCTCCAGGGTCTCCTCCACCTGTTCCCTACTCTCAGTACAGATCACAATGTCATCTGCAAACATCATAGTCCACGAGGACTCCTGTCTGATCTCATCTGTCAACCTGTCCATCACCATTGCAAATAAGAAAGGGCTCAGAGCTGATTCTTGATGTAATCCCACCTCCACTTTAAAAGCATCCATCACTCCCACCGCAGACCTCACCGCTGTCACACTACCCTCATACATATCCTGTGCCACTCTTACATACTTCTCTGACACTTCCGACTTCCTCACACAATACCACAACTCCTCTCTAGGCACCCTGTCATATGCTTTCTCTAAGTCTACAAAAACACAATGCAACTCTTTCTGACCTTCTCTGTACTTCTCCATCAACACTCTCAAAGCAAACATCGCATCTGCAGTGCTCTTTCCTGGCATGAAACCATACTGCTGATCACTGATCATAACGTCCCTTCTTAACCTAGCTTCCACTACTCTTTCCCATAACTTCATGCTGTGACTGATCAATTTAATCCCTCTGTAGTTACTACAGCTCTGCACATCACCCTTATTCTTACAAATTGGTACCAAAACACTTTTTCTCCATTCCTGAGGCATCCTCTCACTTTCCAAGATTTCATTAAACAATCTGGTTAGGAACTCCACTGCCATTTCACCTAAACACCTCCATGCTTCCTCAGGTATGTCATCTGGACCAACAGCCTTTCCATTGTTCATCCTCTTCATAGCTATCTTTACTTCCTCCTTGCTAATCCATTGTACTTCATGATTTACTATCCCCACATCATCCAACCTTCTCTCCCTCTCATTCTCTTCATTCATCAACCCCTCAAAGTACTCTTTCCATCTGCTCAACACAGTCTCCTTGCTTCTGAGTATGTTTCCCTCATTATCCTTTATCACCCTTACCTGCTGCACATCTTTCCTAGCTCGGTCCCTTTGTCTAGCCAATCGGTACAGGTCCTTTTCTCCCTCCTTAGTGTCCAACCTTTCATACAACTCTCCATACATCTTATCCTTAGCCTTCGCCACCTCTCTCTTTGCCATGCACCTCATCTCCTTATACTCCTGTCTACTTTCTTCATCTCTCTGACACTCCCACTTCTTCTTTGCCAACCTCTTTCTCTGTATACTCTCCTGTACTTCCTCATTCCACCACCATGTCTCCTTGTCGTCCTTCCCTGTCCAGATGTCATACCAAGCACCTTTCTAGCCATCTCCCTTACTATCTCTGCTGTAGTTATGCAGCTATTTGGTAACTCTTCACTGCCACCCAGTGCCTGTCTTAACTCTTCCCTGAACTCCACCTCACAATTACCCTTTTTCAATTTCCACCATTTGATCTTTGGTACTGCCCTTACACTCCTCCTCCTCTTCTTGATCACCAATGTCATCCTACAAACCACCATCCTATGCTGCCTAACTACACTTTCCCCTGTCACCACTTTACAGTCTCCAATCTCCTTCAAACTGGCCCTCCTACATAAGATATAATCCACCTGTGTGCATCTTCCTCCACTCTTGTATGTCACCCTATGCTCCTCCCTCTTATTAAAATACATATTCACCACAGCCACGTCCATCCTTTTCACAAAATCCACTACCATCTGACCTTCTGCATTCCTTTGCTTAACACCATACCTACCCATCACTTCCTCATCCCCTCTGTTCCCTTCACCAACATGCCCATTGAAATCTACTCCAATCTCCACTCTCTCACCCTTGGGTACAGTCATCACCACTTCATCCAACTCACTCCAAATTTTTTCTTTCTCATCTATCGCACACCCAACTTGTGGAACATATGCACTAACAACATTCATCATTACACCATCAATTTCCAGCTTCATAAACATCACTCTATCCAACACTCTTTTCACCTCCAAAACACTCTTAGCATACTGTTCCTTCAGGATAACTCCTATTCCATTTCTCCTCCTATCCACTCCATGATAAAACAATTTGAACCCACCTCCGATACACCTAGCCTTACTCCACTTCCATCTGGTCTCTTGCACACACAATATACCAATCTTCCTTCTTTCCATCATATCGGCTAGCTCTCTCCCTATACCAGTCATACTGCCAACATTCAAAGTTCCGACCCTCACTACCACAGTCCTAGCCTTTCTCCTCTCTTCCTGCCTTCGGCCATGCCTTCCCACTCTTCTCCTCCTTTGGCCAACAGTAGCCCAATTTCTGCCAGCACCCTGTTGGCTAACAGTACTGGTGGTGGTCGTTGTTAACCTGGGCCTTGACCGATCCGGTATGTAAATATTTACTATTGTCGCATGAATGATTTGGCAAAGTTTTATGCCAGATGCTTTTCCTGATGCAACCCTGTCCATTCATCTGGGCTTGGGACCGACACAAAGAAATGCACTGGCTTGTGCATCCCTAGTGGCTGGGTTCCTGTCTTGAACTATCATCTGTTCCCAAAAATATGGACCTATTTGTCTTTGACACTATGATGACTTAAACTGTTCATTGTCTTCTCCTCCCACTTCCTAGGCAGTTGAATGCAGCTCTTCTGTCCACTACATGGATTGTTTAATCTCACATGTTTGCCTTGCCATCTATATGACCATATTCAGCATTGTCCTATCTGTGTCATCCCTTAAGAGGCCAATTCACAGTGTTAATTCCCTGGTTAGTATATCTACCCCTCCTTGGATAAGTGTTGTCTTTCCATTTTGGGTTATAATGCTTTTGCTGAATGAGGCATATCAATTGTAAAGAACTAGTCATGCAATGGATTTTTAAATCTAGTACCGGAAGTTCTTCTTGTGCTACCAGCAATATTATTTCAATGCGGTTTATCTTTGGTTTGTTATTAATCCATATAAATTTCCTTATTTCTTTTTGTACATTATCCTATCAATTGGCATTGGGGTTGTACAGAAGACCTTGTCCTGTAGATAAAATTGGGAGAACTATAAACATTTTCAGACCTCAAGTTTTGTTATCTATGTCGAGTGATAATACCTCTAATTTTTAGTGCAGCTTTAATTTTTCCTTGTATGTTATTCCAAGTCTCAGCTGGGGGGCTGCTTCACTTCACTAGTGACCCATGTTCCTGGATATTTTATTCTATAGTGCCCTATAGGTAGGGATATTGCTGCATTAGGTCAAATGATAATGGCTTTTGTTTACTCTCATTAATTTTGTATCCTGAGATCAGTGTAAAAATTGTCTATAACTCAAACAATTTATTTATATTATACATATAACTAATTTTGGTGTATGAACATTGGCTCTGTCTCATTACTTTTCCCTCTGCGATTTTAAACACTTCATGGGAAGTATATCTTTTAATATCTTTTAGTGTCAAAATAACAGAGAAGTCCATGGTGCCAGAATTACTTCTAGAGTTACTGGCTGTGCAACATAATGAAGAGAATATTTTATAATGCAAGATATCGTCATAGTGTCACATCCAAAATCAGCAACCCATTCAGTAAGTCACCATCATAGCTTTGTAAGGTAAGGGCTACTATTAAAATACCATATATAATGCAAGATATCGCCATAGTGTCACATCCAAAATCAGCAACCCATTCAGTAAATCACCATCATAGCTTTGTAAGGTAAGTGCTACTATTAAAATACCATATATAATGCAAGATATCGTCATAGTGTCACATCCAAAATCAGCAACCCATTCAGTAAGTTACCATCATAGCTTTGTAAGGTAAGGGCTACTATTAAAATACCATATATAATGCAAGATATCACAATAGTGTCACATCCAAAATCAGCAACCCATTCAGTAAGTCACCATCATAGCTTTGTAAGGTAAGGGCTACTATTAAAATACCATATATAATGCAAGATATCGCCATAGTGTCACATCCAAAATCAGCAACCCGTTCAGTAAGTCACCATCATAGCTTTGTAAGGTAAGGGCTACTATTAAAATACCATATATAATGCAAGATATCGCCATAGTGTCACATCCAAAATCAGCAACCCGTTCAGTAAGTCACCATCATAGTTTTGTAAGGTAAGTGCTACTATTAAAATACCATATATAATGCAAGATATCACCATAGTGTCACATCCAAAACCAGCGACCCATTCAGTAAGTCACCATCATAGTTTTGTAAGGTAAGTGCTACTATTAAAATACCGTATATAATGCAAGATATCGTCATAGTGTCACATCCAAAATCAGCAACCCATTCAGTAAGTCACCATCATAGCTTTGTAAGGTAAGGGCTACTATTAAAATACCATATATAATGCAAGATATCGTCATAGTGTCACATCCAAAATCAGCAACCCGTTCAGTAAGTCACCATCACCACTGTAAAAAGGGGAAGAATTTAAGTATGGCATGGATTGACTATAAAAAAGCATTTGATAGTATCCCACATTTATGGATAAAAGAGTGCTTAAAAATGTATAAGATGCACCCTACACTGATTGACTACATTACAGTGACCATGAAACAGTGGCAGACCACTTTCCAATTAAGCCATGATAAAGGACAGATTATTATCCCAGGGATAAAAATTCAAAGGGGGATATTCCAGGCTGACTCTCTGTCATCACTGCTATTCTACCTTGCCATTAAACCATTAAGCTGTTCACTTAACAAGTTAGACCATGGCTACAATTTGGCTCCTAAAAAACAACAAAGTGTAAAGACTTCTCACCTTCTTTTTGTCGATGATTTAAAACTGTATAGCTCATCAGATGACAAACTGAAAGCACAGCTGCAGGGTGTCAAAACTTTCTCAGATTATATAAGAATGTCACTTGGGCTTGATAAATGTGCAAAAGCAACCTTTAAAGCAGGAAAACTGCAGCACCAAGAAAACATCAGCCTGGGACAGGAATGTGATATAAAAGAACTTGAGCAGGAGGGAGTGTATAAATATCTGGGAATTGATGAAGGATCAGCAATAAAACATAAACAAATGTGAATAAAACTTAGTAAGGAATATTTTAGAAGACTTAAATTAATCCTGAAAACAGCACTGACATCTAGGAACAAAATTCAAGCTATAAACCAATTTGCTCTTCCTGTCCTAACTTACAGTTTCGTAGTGATTGACTGGCCCCAAAACATGTTGGATAGATTAGACAGGAAAACAAGAAGGATGCTTCATGCTCACCAAATGATTTATAAAACTCAGTATATACCAAGATTATATATTCCCCATTCCGAAGGAGGGATGGGCCTCCTTGAAATTGATTACATGTATAGATCTGCAATCGTGGGACTCCACACATATCTGCTGACCTCACAAGACCCAAATGTAATGAAAGTTTTGAAACATGAGGAGAATAAATCTAAGATGACTTCTCTGCTTAATTTAGCAGAAGCATATCGGCATCAAGCAGGAATGGAAATCAAACCAGAAGTAGATAAAAATCAGGCAGCAACTGAATGTGCCAAAAAAACAAAAGAAAGAGTATATGGTGAAGGACCAGATGAGAAGGCAAGAAATGTGGAAAATGCATAAATATAGTTGAAAGTATGGAAAACTTCTGGAAGAACCTCATATTGATTAGGAATGAACACATGAATGGTTAAGGAGAGGTGAATTCACATCAAGAAATGAAAGGTTAATAGTGGCAGCCCAAGATAATGGGTTATGTACACGCTGGTTTACAAAGTCCGTTGAACATGTGTAAGAAACAGACATATATAGGTTTTGCAAAACCGAACTGGAAACAGTCACACACCTTGTTGCTGGTTGTGGCATACTAATGTCAGAAGGACTGTATACTGAAAGGCATAATAATATGGCGAGACTGTTGCACTGGGGATTGTGCAAACATCATGGTACTGAAGTAGCTGAAAAACACTGGAAACATGAGCCACAAAGTATCATAGAAAATGATAAAGTTTACATCACATGGGATCACCCATTTCCAACAGTTCAAAAGATAGATGCTACAAAACCAGATATAGTGGTCCAAGAAAAGAAGACAAAAGTAGCATTGATCACTGAAACTGCCACACCCAGTGATTACAGTGTCTTGCATACAGAGATACACAAAGTCATAAAATATCAGGATCTGCAGGCAGAAATGAGAGCAATATAAAGAAAGGTACCCAGACAGTTCCAATAGTAGTTGGAGCAATGGGTCTCATAAAAACGAATCTACAATTGTATTTAGATATGTTACCAGTCCACGTAACCCTGTACGAATTGCAGGAGTTATTACTGGGCACATTGCGAGTGCTGCAAAGAGCACTTTTGGCTGATGTCAAAGATTGAATCAATACTAATTTCATGAACTTTAATTGTATTTTGACTTGGGAATGGGGTCCATTCCTGTCATAGTATTAGAAACCCAAAAGATTTGGAGAAATTAAAAAAAGATTCCAATAGTAGTAGGAGCAACGGGTCTTATAAAAAAAGATTCTACAATCATATTTAAATATACTACCAATACATGTAACTCCATTTGAATTGCAGAAGGAGTCATTACTGGGGACATTGCAAGTGCTGCGAAGAGCGCTTTTGGCTAACATCAAAGAGTGAAACAATACTAATTTCATGAACTTTAATCATACTTATGAATGGGGTCCATTCCCATCATGGTGTTAGAATCCCAAAGGATTTGGAGAAATTAAAAAAAAAAAACAAGATTCTATAGAAATGAGAAGTGTACTAATTGCTTCTGTGACAGAATAGCTGATGCATGGAACAGACTACCAAATTATATTAAAACAAGTACTAGTTTAGATGTTTTTAAGAACATCCTGGGCACTTATTATGGGAACAAATGTAGTATACTGGCAAGCTAGAAGGGCATTAATGCCCATGCTTGAAATATTTGTATGTATGTATGTGTGCATGTATGTATGTATGTATGTATGCATGTGTGCATGTATGTATGTATGTATGTATGTATGTGTGCATGTATGTATGTATGTATGTATGTGTGTATGTATCATCACTTGTGGAATGCTTTGAAAATTTATGGTGATTTAAGCACATCACTGACAGTCCATGGTATCCCCAGAACAATGGTCACAAAGAGAGGATGATCCAATTATAAAAAAAAGAAAAAAATGTAACAAAACTAGGAAGAGAGACTACTCTATATAAAATTCCCTATCACAAAGAATAGGACTATCACCAGCATAACTGTCAATGAAAAAAAATAGATTTCTAACCTACTTTTTGTTACTACCAGAGAATAGAAATAATGTGACATTTTTTTCTGAAATCAAATCAAATATACTATTACGACAAAATGGAAAATGTTTGTCAAGATTTTTCTTTTTTACTTTGTTGAACTCCACCCCCCACTGAGTGATGATCATCAGCCCCCTTCCGGCTAATCAGCCCATTCATTCCTTATCACCAGGGTCGGGGTTGACCAGGAGAGGGCATCATTTAGACAGCCATTAGAGGCAGTTCAGGCATCCCTCCCCACCTCCCTGATATAGGTGAGCAGGCCATGCACCTTTACTCTTCCCACTCACGAATCCTCCAGCGCTGGGGCTGTTAATCAAAGTCTGGTTGCCTGGGCCACACAGTCAGGGTTCTATCCCTCTGGGGTATGGAGCCAGGCATATATCTTTCTAAAGTTTAAAGAAAAAAGATACACTGAGAATGTAATTACCAAGGAATGTGGAAAAAAAAGTTTTATTGTGTGCCAGGGACTAATTAAGAGATATACAGAAGGAAGTGAAGACACTTGCAAAGAAGTGAATCTAATATCTATAATCAAAGGAGTTTAATCAACAGAATGTCTTCTCTGACAATGAGGAATCCAGATTTTGCAACTGCTACCACTAACAGGAAAAAGATAAGGTAGATGCCAATTTTAAAGAACTTAGTAACCGCTTTAAAGCGGATTATTGTACTCGCAGATTACGAAATATATGCTTACAAGTTAATGCCTTCAGCGAAAGACTGAAGGCAACAAAAATGCGTAAACTACAAAGAGACTTCCAGGACTTTAAATTAAGACAGGTATTTGTTTGGCCTAGAAGCAATAATGTTATACACAATGATAATGATGGTTCTTATGGCAACGTAAAAAACATTCAACATTCTATTTCTGCAGAAGATACTTCCGCTGTAAGTAATGTCAATGATACTTTGTTGCCGACAAATGCTATCTTGCATACCGCTAGTTTGGAGGGAGCTAACACTAGTGTTTTGGTTCCTAATTTGACTGACACGCCCCCTCCGAATCAACTAGCTTTGTTAAAAACTGTTACTAACCCAGGAGCCAGACCAAAGGATCCTAGTGTTGTAGCTCCTTTGGGTTCCTCGTCAAAAAACTTTTTACCATACCCAGTGAAACAAAGGTTTCAGAACAGAGGACGGTCTACGAGTCGAGGCCCAAGGAAAAGGAAGCTATCTGTGGAAAGCTTCCAGTCTACAGGACAAATGACAAAAAAGTGACTGGTCTATTGTATAATTATTCTGACTACAGTCTCTCTGATGCTGACATTTCTCTTTTAAATCGTGGCTTGAATTTCATTCCAGCCTGTTCTGATACACTGACCAATGTTTTAATCACTTTAAGAATGTTTTGTAGACGGGTAGCCTTAAAAGTTTTCTTTAAAGATAAACCTGATTTAAACAAAAATGTTACATCTACTGTTTTTAAAAGGAGAAGCACTTTTATACCCCCGCTACCCCAATGTGTTGAATGTTTTCTACATATTTGTGAGCAAGATTTTTATGAATTATTTTCTACTAAAGTGAAACCTACCTATTTTAATTTAAACCTAGATGAATTTAATTCTTTGAAACACCTAAAACAAATTGATAAAATCTCTATCAAACCTGCCGACAAGGGAGGAGGTATTGTGGTACTGAATAGGGCTGATTATAATACTAACATGTGCTTAATGCTTACTGATGAAATGACTTACATTAAAGTAGAATTGTGTAAAGTGAAGACTATCATTAAGAACGTACAAGATATATTCTATGACTTGCTTATTTGCAGGCAGATCAATGAAGATATGTACGGCTACCTTTTGGTGGACCATCCCACCATACCTATTATCAAAGGACTTCCGAAAATCCACAAGAATACCTTTCCCATCCCATTACGACCTATAGTATCAGGCGACCGCTGGGTTACGGCCAATGCTTCTTGCCTTGTAGAGTCTTTACTTAGACCTGTGGTTGACTCCTTTGATACTATTTTAAAAGATACATATCATCTATTGGCATGTTTGTCAGAAATACAACTGGATATCCAACATAATAACTATATTTTGATTACTTTGGATGTGAAGAACCTCTTTACCTCAATTCCCAACGATTTGGGTATTGAGGCTATAAGAGACATATTATTGTTATATAATTCTTTTTCTAATGACAAACAGCTACTTATATGCCAACTATTGGATGTTATATTAAATAATAATGTTTTCATGTTTTTAAATGAGTACTATCTGCAGAAATGGGGGGTGGCGATGGGTACCCCATGTGCAAACACCTATTCCAACTTGGTTGTTTTGGCCTGGGAACGTACTCACCTGTTCACCCACCCCCTGTTCACCCAAATAATTACTTACAAACGTTTTGTGGATGATATTTTTATTATATGGAAAGGTACTGAGTCAGACTTTATACAAATGTGGAACTACCTTGAGAGCACTTCCACTTTTTTACGATTTACCATGGAATGCTCCAACAAATCCATTAACTTCTTAGATGTCACATTAAATATTAATGATGATGGTACTATAACCTCGACCATCTACAGAAAACCAACATGGAGGAATACACTCTTATCTTTTGACAGCATGCACCCTAGGTATGTTTTTCCTGGCATCCTTAAAAGCCAATTTATTAGATTAAAAAGACTTTGTAAAGATCCACACCTATTACAACTAGAAGCGGACAACCTAGAATTATTATTTAGGGAGAGAGGCTATGACCCAGATCTAGTTACAAAAACTAGAAATAGTGTAATTAGAACCACACTAACCAGTAACCAGAATATAACTACCACCAACAATAGATACTTTACAAGATGTAAGGACTATGTACCCATAATCCTGAATTTTTCTAGTATCAGTAATGACATCAAGAAAGTTTTTTACAATAATTGGAAATTACTTATGGTAGATCCCTTTGTTAAACAATCAATAGGGAACAAACCACAATTCATGTTCAATAATAGCCCGAATTTAAAACAGCTACTATGTAATGACAAAGCTAGTAGCGATGAATTGAGTTCACCATTTATTAATAAGAAAGGTACATTCCCTTGCTATAATTGTAGGAGGTGCAGCTACATTTCAAAAGAAACAGATTATAAACACCCTACTTTGAATTATAATTTTCATCCCAGGTTCTATGCCAACTGCTGCACCAAGAACCTTATTTATTTGGCTACATGCAAAAATTGTACATCGTTTTATATTGGTCTTACTAAAAGATGCCTGAAAGACAGAATTTATGGTCATCTTTATGACATTCAGAAGAAGAATGAACTTAACGCCTTAGCTAAGCACCTTTTGGAACAGCCCCATCATAGTTTTGAATTTAAGGTACTAGAAATTGTTACGCCTAGTAAAAGAGGCGGGGATAGCTCATTACTCCTAAGAAACAAGGAGTTAAAATGGATATTAAGACTGGCTGCTCATATCCCTCCTGGTATTAATAACCAAGTCTCTATTAAACCAGTTCTGGAATCCAGATAAAACTTTCTACATGTAGCTTTATTAATGGAGTGTATTTCAGATCTATCATTACTGTTATAAGTATTCTGTCTTTCTTGTTTTCTTTACCATGCACTCTATTACAAACTTATTAACCAATATAAATGTATTTTTATATATAAAGGTTTTTCACAAGGTGTACCCATCTGGTTTTAAATATGTATATATAAAATTTTATTCATCCAACTATGTAAGGTATCATATTTATACTTAATCTACTTGTTACCTTCCAGTACCACACATAACACATTCTCTCAAATATTTCCAAACCATCATTCATTAATTTTATTCATTCATTTATTCATTTATTTATTTATTTTATCTATGCCAGTAATCTATATACATTTATATATTCATATTTACACATTTTTACATTATATATATATGTATTTTCATATCATTCATTTTTAACCATATGATGTAATTTATTTATATATTCATATGCTTTTAAAATATTACATAATTACCGATTCATTGTTCAACATCTAATATTGATTTCATCTAGGTTTTAATATTAGGCTAAATGTTTTTAACAGTTATTTATTTATTTATTTATTTATTTACTTTTTATTCATAAATTCGATCAATTTAATTTTTGACCACTGATCGTGTTTAAACAGCTATATTTATGAATAAATTAAGACTAACTTATTGATAGAAATATATTATTTATTTATTCATTTACATATTGTTGTATACCCTACAACAGAATAATCTGTAGTATAATACACTACACTCTATATACAGTAAGTTCCATGTTTAAATTATTGCCACAGATTATGCTATGTAATCACATATATTTCCTAATATTTTTAAATATTTAAATAACTTAAATATTTTGAATGTTTTAAATGTGCTACCCCTTTTACATCAGGTAATTTACTTTATTCCATCTTTATTTAGCTTTATTTAGCTTAATTCTACTTTTAATGCTCATGAAAACACTTGTCGATAACATTAATTCAAAGATTTTAAACAATCCAAAATGCACATTGACCAGTGGTCATTACATGAACATTTCAGCATCATTGATGTATTTAGGTTTCTCTTAAAATGAATGTAATATTTGGAAAAAACTTTTCAAGTTTTAATTGTGTACTAATCCTTAATTGATAGATTGTCTGAATTGATTGTTTTATTTTGGCGCCTTTTTTAGATCCATTAGTATAAATAGATGGCTTGAGTTTTAACTGTACTGTCTGAAGAAGCGTGGTGGTGACCACGCGAAAGCGCTCACAATAAACGTTTTGTTCCTATACATTGGATCTCTCGTTATTCTACCAAGTGGATTTATGGTTCCTGATTTAATGACTTTTTTGGTTTACTGCAAATTGAGATTTATTGCTTATTGAACCAGCGAAGCTGTTGCTTCCTTTTTCATTGCATTGTCGCTACACCTTTAGTGAGCTTCAGTTCGTTTTGGACTTACTGCCTGCCTACACAGTTTCGTGGTGAGAGTACCTGGTTGCTTTTCTCATTTTTTGAATATTACTAACAGGAAAAAAGTGGAACATCAAGGTCCACAAACATAGATAGCGAATTTGCAGGGACAGTTGGCTAGTTCTAAAACCAGAGCCAAGACAGAGTCTGATAGACCAAAAGAAGTAGTGAAGAAGTCAGATTCTGTACTAAAGGAATCTATTAAAAAAGATGTAATGATTTCTAAGTTTAGCACATCAATCTGACAACCACAAAGACACAGTGATCATACATGCTATCAAAGTCTAAAGAACATTTCTGATATAAAAGGACTGAAAATATCCAGATAATATGTTGAGATTTATTAAATGGGAAATCATTATTTGCAATTAACCCCTTTTATTCATGTAGACCATTAAACCTGGTATTTTTGTAACTTATGTTGCAGTATATCAAGTAAGTTTACCTCATATTGTTCATTAGTGTGTGTAGCCTTACAGCTAGTTTTCTATTAAAAGTGGATACAGAATATAACTTTAAGAAGGCATGCTACATTTAACAGGAATGCATGTCATGTGGTCTGCCATAATCATGCACATATTCATTTATTTATTTATTGACATTTGAGTACCAGGAGAGTCTGACTGAGTAGGACCCCATTTTTAATGGAGGCCCAGGGAGAAAAGCTCCAAAGTATTACAAAGCATTTTAAGAACAATAATTATACAATCTTTAAAAATAATACAAAAGCATATGTAGTATAAATAATTATACCAAATTAGACATAATATGAAAATGTTTAAGACTAAATACAAGATATATCACAATAATTCAATATATCCAGTTTGTAGAGAAATCAAAGGTACGTTAATCTAATACAAACAGGAACTGCAATATGAAGTGACAGGAAAGCAGGCTTATGGTATATATTTAGAGACAAAGGCAGGGGAGACAAATTGATAGAAGTAAGGAAGTGAGTGAGTGAGGAAGGGAGAGTAAGGAGATGTGAGGTGTGACCAGGTGTTTGTATATATTTAGGGTTATAGTTTATCCTGGTGTTGAGCAACAGCAAAGCAATATTTTGTCTGGGAAGTCTTTAAGAATGGTTTTGAAAGACGGAAGGGAGGGTATTGACCTGATGAATACAAATAATAAATTCCAGGCCTTAGCAGCGTGACATGAGTAAAGACAATGCCCAGCAGACTTCATACATTTGTGTACAGCCAGGAGTTTTTTTGGTCATTAGGTCATAATGACCAAACGGGAACCCAATTGTGTAGAATGGTATTTAGTGCTAAAGAACCAGATGGATTCTGGGTAATTTTATAGGTGGTAAGAAGCTGTGTATATGCTAGCTGGTGGTGGTTCTAACCAATTTAGGTTTTTAAGTGCTATATAGTGGTGGGCTCTGAAAGGGGTATTTGCTGCAAAATTAGCAACTTTGTTATAGCATTGTTCAGGTTTTGATTTTCGGTGATGCCTGGAGGTAGGTAAGGGTAGGAGAGCCATAAAGAAGGGTGGAGGAGGAAGATAAGTAGTGGCAAGGATAGTTTTAGTTGTGCAGGTGAGAAAGTTTATATAGTCATTGTTTGTATTTGTATATATTTGTTTCTTTGTCTGCATTTTTAGCCAAGGTAGAGCAGAGAGATCACTGCTCCATTTTCAGACTCAGCCCAGGAGTACAAACTCAAGAGAAAGAGTATAATTTTAAAATGTACAACTTCTAGTAAAATAAGCAAAAAAAGTCAGCATCGAGAAAAGGACTATAATGGCCACTCCAGTGGTGTCGACGCATACAGTCCTGACTGCGGTGCAGTCAACCTAAATACATGTAGCGGCTCGGGCAATTGACAGAGTGGCAGGGAGGGATGGTTGTCTTCCTCAATGATGCCCCATTATGGGACACATGGTTCAAAGAGGGAAAATTGCCCTCAAACAAAATTGATAAGTGTGGGAGGTGGAGCAGGAAATGGGTAGGGCATATAATAAACTGTCCAGATAGGGGTGGGAGGTTGGCATAATGGTTAAGGTATTTGCCTTATAAACCAAAGGTGCAGGGTTTGATTGTCACATGGGGTAATTGGCTAGATTTAAAATGGCCCACAAAGGCCATTAGCCTAGTACTAATCTATGAATGTATGAGTCTATGAGAGATAGCTGAGCCACAGAATGCCTTTAGGATCCACAACCAACCCCAGTAATACTGGAATAAGTCCGGAGGGTTGGAGACCAGATGGTAGACCCAGGGTGGACATAAGGCACTAGGGTCCAGGCTGGTGTAATGATGTCCTAAGGGAAGCCAAAAAAAACAGAAAACAAAGTAAAAGGAATGTAATATAGATTGCACTCTAAGGGATATAGTAATGAGCACATAAAATAATTATATACATAAGGAACAGTGTGTCATAAAGAAAATATGGAACTGTTCTCCAAGGGCCTCTGTTGAAAATGGGTTCTTACCCAATCAGACTTTGCTGGTAATCAAATGTTAATAAATAAATTAACAAACAAATAAATAAATCCCCACAAGTTTTTTGTTGAGAAGCTTCAGCTCATCTGTATTTGCCCTTCAAAATCAAAAACATGGGGGTATATAATTGGGAGTTAGGCTTGAAATACAGCACTGCCTTTCATTCAACATATGTTATGTCATCCTGTGCTGTCAGGTGATGATTGAGAAGTAATAACTTCTAGTATGATGACCCTTACTTATATCTTATGCCTCCTCACTTCCTTGTTTTGATTACTTGAACTCAAAGGTCGCTTTTTTCAAGAAGCAACTGAAAATGCACTCCTGATGCATAGGTACCATGGAGGCATCAACTCAGCCAAGAGTGTCTGTCCTCCTGCGAAACATCACAGGTATGTAGAATCACGTACTTGTCCTGGGCTGCAGCACAAACGGTGCTGCTCCAAGACTATCCTGATTTTTCATCCCCCTGGAATGTGAGCTAATGACATCATGCTCTCCTTTTTTGATGGTGGCTCTAAACCAGAAAGCAAGCAGAACTTGTGGTCCAAAGGGATAGGGAGTGGTCATGATCAAGGCAGCACTGAGGTCTAAAAGCAAGATTTAAAGAAATGAAACTGTAGATATGGAATTGAAGTAGTCAAAGCAATATTTTTTGGATTTAGACAAATATCTCCTAGGAAATGTAAAAACAGGTCAAAGAAAAAAAATGAAAATAAAATACAGCTAAACATGCAGGAGAAATTATTTCTAAAATGTTTACAGAACCACAACCCTGCAAAACTAGTAATTCAAATTCTACACATTATGACATAGTTACAGAACAAGCCAGACTAGATGGCTTCAACACTCAAACTGTCATTCTATTTACTAAAAGCCCAAACAACAAATGATGAGTTTTACTTGTCAGACTTCATGTTAAAGGCAGCTCCTCACCGTCGTATGATTCCAGCTGTTGTTTAAAATGCGATATACATCTGTGCGGATGTCTTCGTGGATATGACATGTGCCTTTGAAATTTAAACCACAACCTCTTAATCCAAAAACTAGACAAGCTCAGCTTTTTGCAAAAATACCTTACACTTGTTCAAAAACTGCTGGCAAGACAGAACTTTTCAAATCTTTGCCAACAGTTCACTGTCTGAAAAAGGTTCCTTAAACATGAGTATCCCAAAGTTCAGTCCCTAGTTCACAAGAGTACCCCAAAGTTCAGTCCCTGGTTCACAAGAGTACTCTAAAGTTCAGTCCCTTGGTTCACACGAGTATCCCAAAGTTCAGTCCCTGGTTCACAAGAGTACCCCAAAGTTCAGTACCTGGTTCACAAGAGTACTCTAAAGTTCAGTCCCTTGGTTCACACGAGTATCCCAAAGTTCAGTCCCTGGTTTACAAGAGTATTCTAAAGTTCAGTCCCTTGGTTCACACGGGTATCCCAAAGTTCAGTCCCTGGTTCACAAGAGTACCCCAAAGTTCAGTCCCTGGTTCACAAGAGTACTCTAAAGTTCAGTCCCTTGGTTCACACGAGTATCCCAAAGTTCAGTCCCTGGTTCACAAGAGTATTCTAAAGTTCAGTCCCTTGGTTCACACGAGTATCCCAAAGTTCAGTCCCTGGTTCACAAGAGTACCCCAAAGTTCAGTCCCTGGTTCACAAGAGTACTCTAAAGTTCAGTCCCTTGGTTCACAAGAGTACCCCAAAGTTCAGTCCCTGGTTCACAAGAGTACTCTAAAGTTCAGTCCCTTGGTTCACACGAGTATCCCAAAGTTCAGTCCCTGGTTCACAAGAGTACCCCAAAGTTCAGTCCCTGGTTCACAAGAGTACTCTAAAGTTCAGTCCCTTGGTTCACAAGAGTACCCCAAAGTTCAGTCCCTGGTTCACAAGAGTACTCTAAAGTTCAGTCCCTTGGTTCACACGAGTATCCCAAAGTTCAGTCCCTGGTTCACAAGAGTACCCCAAAGTTCAGTCCCTGGTTCACAAGAGTACTCTAAAGTTCAGTCCCTTGGTTCACACGAGTATCCCAAAGTTCAGTCCCTGGTTCACAAGAGTACCCCAAAGTTCAGTCCCCGGTTCACAAGAGTACCCCAAAGTTCAGTCCCTGGTTCACAAAAGTACCCCAAAGTTCAGTCCCTGGTTCACAAGAGTACCCCAAAGTTCAGTCCCTGGTTCACAAGAGTACTCTAAAGTTCAGTCCCTTGGTTCACACGAGTATCCCAAAGTTCAGTCCCTGGTTCACAAGAGTACCCCAAAGTTCAGTCCCTGGTTCACAAGAGTACCCCAAAGTTCAGTCCCTGGTTCACAAGAGTACCCCAAAGTTCAGTCCCTGGTTCACAAGAGTACCCCAAAGTTCAGTCCCTGGTTCACAAGAGTACTCTAAAGTTCAGTCCCTTGGTTCACACGAGTATCCCAAAGTTCAGTCCCTGGTTCACAAGAGTACCCCAAAGTTCAGTCCCTGGTTCACAAGAGTACCCCAAAGTTCAGTCCTTCATTCTCTTTTTATTTTCTATTTTCCAAAATGGTACAACTTCTCCAGTCACAAAACTATCAAGTGTGCAGATGATATTCTTCTAGAAGCTCACAAAACTCATGAATCTTGCAAAAAACACTCAACACTCCATCTAAACTTACAGACCTAATTTACAGACCTTTGTAACTGGCTTAACAATAATAAACTACAAACCAACAGTTCCAAAACTAATGTTATGATCTTTTCATATTCACTTTATTTATGTATTTATTTATTTATGTATGTATGTATGTATGTATGTATGTATGTATGCATGTATGCATGTATGTATTTATTTATTTATTTGCATTCGGTTAGCAAGAAGGACTGCCTGGGTCATGCAATACCCTTTTTCAGCAGAGACCTGGGGAGAAAAGCTCCAAAAACATATTTAATGACAGAAAAACAGATTATAGCAGACTCTTTGTCAGTACAAACAATATTTGAAAACTAGTGATTACAGATTCAACATAGGCTGGCCTGCCTCACAACTGTCCAAATATTCACAGAATGTCTACATTTTTGCCTCATATTTTTGATCTGTTGTTATCTGGATTTTTATGGCAAATCAGTGTGGATTGAATTCACAAAATAATGATAGATATTTGAGTTTCAGACTTCATATCCTTCAAAAAAACACACGTGGTAACACATGACGTTTTATTCTAGCAATGTTCTAAAGTTAAAATTTGTCACTATTTTGGGGGTTTTGTCCCCCATTACTTTTGGCTTTGTCTACATTTTTTTGTGCTAAGAGATTGAGGGCTATGAAACTAGGCATCAAAGTGAATATGACAAGTAATATGGCAAAGTAAAAGTAATAACAAGGCAGGATTGCTGTAGAAGTAGTTGGGGTACACAAGCTATAGAAGAGGGGGAAGTATAAAAAGAAACTGCATTCTTCATCCCTTAAAATACCTGCAACAGACTAATATACCAGTAGTTACAGAACAAAAATATCTTGGTGTAACTCTCGACCCATCATTAAACATTAACATTCATACTAACAAAATCACTAAGAAGGTAAAATCACAAATAAAGCTCTGCTACAGACTCACACTCAGCCTCTCCCCACCAACACATATGGAACAAGCTACAAATGTCCTTATTCCCAAAGTCAGATATGCCCCTTCCCCACATTGTCCTAAACTCAGTAAAAAACAAACATTAGAAATTGGGAAAAACAGAATACTGAGGATTGTTCTTCTTACTGACGGGAAATGCCATCAATGCAAATTATATTAAAAGGCTAACTAGTTTCCAATTACTCACATAGCTACTTATCTAATGAATACATTAATATATACAATTATTATGCAAGGCTACTGCCCTGTCCTTAAAACATCACTCCAAATCAGAGATCAAAGCTACTCCCTTAGGAACCAAGATTTGCACACAGAATTATCTGTTGTTTATGTAAACTGATACATTGTATGCTTAATTGTACTGTAATCTGATTTCCAATGTATTTTTGTACCTCAGTCATGGCTGAAAAGGCTCAATAGATCAGCTCACCTACCTGGTTATCCAAAGGTAAATAGGATCATAGGGGGATGCTATGTAACGGCCCAAGAGCCCTTACAAGCCAAGCCAAGTTCAACCCTTGTTCCCAAGATTATCTGTTTAAAGCAGACACTACAATCAACACCTACTGCTCCTGTCCAAGACGGACATAGGTGGAACCCCTGGGGAGAATTTCTGATTACCCATCCAATCACCCAAATTGCGCTAAAATAGTGTCAGTGAGGGGTTCCATTTAACATGAAATGAAAGCCTGTTCCAAAGATGAGATGACCTCTGTTAGACAAATCTGTCTATTCGGCAGGTTCTGTTGATGTCACATACCAGGTTTAGGTCCTTAGACCCATGTGCCATTTGACTTGCGAATATGCAGCATTTCCATTAAAGCAAGGTCAGAGATTACTTTATATGTAAGACACAGGTTGTCTCTGAGTAGTCTGTACGACACTGAGTAATGTGACAGTGATTTCAGTCTGTCCACATATGACAGCTGCTGGAGACTTGAAATTTCTTTGTAAGGAACCTTTGTGGTCTTTCTATTTGCTGTAGGTGCTTGGAAAGGTACATACTAAAGGGAGTGTTGTACTCGGTTGTTGGCCTGATGAGAGAAGAGTACATGGCATTATAACCTCTTTTTTCTGGAGGCAATGCCCTTACTTATGAGATAATCTATATAAAATGCCCTTCTTAACACTGTGGAGACATGGTGATAAAAGGTAAGGCTGCTCTCAACCTGTGTGCCCAGATCTTTCACCACTGAATGTGTGCTTAGGGTGTTGCTATTGAAGTGGTAGTTTGCAGGGACATTGCCCTTGCTGAAAGGGATGATAATGCATTTTCTTGTATTAAGTTTAAGACCATGACTTTGGCACCAATCATTAGTCAGTATAAGACCTTCTTGCAGGATGCTGAAATCATTTTTGGACACTATGACTGCTCCCGGTTTGCAATTGTCAGCAAATTTTGTCAGCCGCAGACCTTTAGTCCTTATCTGGGCTTCATAAAAGTAGATTCCAAACAGTAGGGGTCCCAGAACTGATTCCTATGGAACGCAACTGTTTACAGGTCAGTTGGAGGAGGTGGAGTCCCCAATTTTGACTGTGTGCATTCTATCAGTGAGCCAGTTTCCAACCCACCTGACAATATATGGGTTGATACCCAAATAGGTGAGTTTATCAATGATACCTGAGTGGGAGGTTGTGTCAAAGGCCTTGGCTAAGTCCAGATAGGTTGTATGCACTGATTTACCCCCGTCTAGGGCTTTGGTGACCATCTCAAAAATGTCCACCAAGTTTAAGGGGCATGATCTTCCCTTGACAAAACCAAACTGGGTGGGGTCAAGTGTTTGGAGATTTCCTATATCCTTGTTGATAAGGTCCATGATGATATGCTCCATGGTCTTGCAGATAAGGCTGGTCAGGCTAATGGATCTATAGTTTCTGGGGTCAGTGGATGCACCCCCTTTGTGTAAAGGGATGATGGTAGCTGTTTTCCCTTTCCCTGGGATGAAGCTATTGCTTAGGCTGTGATTGAAAAGAGTACCCAGTGGTGTTGCTAATCCCTGACTTAACCTATGTAGAATGCAGCCTGGGATGTTATCTGGTCCCACAGAGGCTGTATTTTTGTTTTTGGAAAGGGCTTTTAAGACCTGCTCCCTAGATATACTAGGTTTTGGACAAGCTATAGGGATGCGTTGGGGTATGTGTGGTGGGGACAGGGAAGTGAAGTTTTCACTGAACCTGTCAGCCAGCAGGTTTCCTATATCCTCAGGTTCTGTATATGTAGAACCATTAAGTATAAGTTCAGTGCAAATCTGGGACTTTCCTTTGAGGTTTCAGATATAACTAAAGAACGTGTTATGGTTGTCCTTAGTTTGGGAAGCTAATCTGGATTCATAGTTAGCTTTGGAGGACTTCACTAGAAGTCTAATATGCTTGTTTAAGTTGAGGAGGGAGTGTTTCTGGTTTTGAGGCTGTTCCTTCCTACTCTTAGACAGTAATTTCTTTCTCCTGCTCATGGCTGATGTTCAGATGTCCACCAGGCAGGTTTCTTCTTCCTTGAAGATCAAACTTTGGTCCCATCAGGTCCGGCAGTGCCAATGCAATTGTACAGATGTTTGTATAAAGCATTGGTGTATAACCCAGCATGTGTCCATACCATCTGTGGGGGAGGGGCTATGAAGGCTATTTATGCCATCTTGTAAGGGGATGTAATTGACCTTGGAGAATTTTTTAGTCTAGTTGTTGCTAAGGGAAGGTCTGGTGTTATAGTCACTACCAACGAGATTGATTTGTGGTCAGATCTCACCAGGAAAAGCAGTACAGTGGGGGTGATGAATGGTATCCCATGTTAGTGAGCACCAGATCTGGGATATTTGAGCCCCTCGTGGGGGTGTCAACCAGCTGATCCAGGACATTGGAGTTAATGAAATCCAGGAACCTTTGGACAAGTGAGTTAGAACACGTATAAATTTCCCAGTCAATGGACAGAGTGTTCAGTTGAATCTTGACTGACTCAAGTAGATCCAAGTAGGCTGAGTGGGTGTCCTGATTCATGAAGGCGGGTCCCATAGCTGGCTATGACATGAAGAAGTGCCTTACCAACAGTCAATTGCATCTGGACTAATTCCAAGGAATCGTGCTGTATAACCAACCTAGAGGTTTATTTATCTTTGATGAATAATGATACACCACCTTCTTTAGTCCCCGCACCTTCAGTTTGTGGTCTGAACGTGTGGAAGGAAATGTAGCCTGGTATGGCTGGGGTGCTGTCCACAGCTTTAAACCAGGTCTTTGTGACTGTACAAGTGTCAGCATCTTCCAAGGTAAGGACTTCTTCTAATGAGTGCAGTTTCAGGTTTAGATGCCTAGTGTTTAGCAGCATAACAACATTAGTCACTGAGTGTTGAGCATAACTTATCAACTTATTGTTGACATCAGTAATCTATCTGACATGAACAAAAGCCATAGCAGTATACTGTCAAAAACAACAAGCCTAATCTTAAAAAAAAAAAAGTCTAAAACACCAAAGATTACAGACTCTAACTCTGTCACCTATCCTAGCAAAGGTGCTGGAAAAGGTAACACATCAACCAGTATTACAGTACCTTAAAAATATGGTGCCACCATGAAAAATAACGTGGATTCACACATAGACCCAGTAAATGTACAGCTCTGTGATCTGTAACCAGCCATATTCTTAACACACATAGATGAAGGAAAACTTGCATATGCAGTTTTCATTGACTTCAAAAAAGCCAAGCCTTCAACACTATAAATTACAGACCACTCATTAATGGTTTAGATAAAGCATCTTCCAATACTTCAGTATTCAGAGACTACGCAAAGGCCAATTTACTAAAACTGAAAGATGACCCGGCTAAACTTAAAAGCCCCCTCCATCTTTTTACTCCTATTGCTTATACAGAATCCTTTACTGCCAAATTCTATGCACATATAAGTAGCTACATAGATGCATCTGTCCCCCTCAGAAATAAATACGAAGATAAATTCAACAATAAACCCCTTGGTGGGACCCTAATATAAACAGTCAAAATAAAGCTAATTCTCCAGAAGCCAAAAAATGTTCTTCCTTCACTAAACAGGTAACTCCGGACCCTGATCAAAGCAACCAAAACTAGATGTGGTAAGATGTGGTAAGAACAGCCATCCATGAGATGGATAACCACAAAGCCTTCTTTACCTGTCAGAGAAACCTTTAAAACAATTCCTAGCACTGCACAGAACCAATAGCAAATAATATTGCCTACTCAGACCCAGAGGATATAGCCAATCTGCTAGTGGATAAATTTATCTCAAGTTTCACCTCACTCTCCCCCTCAATATTCCCATATCACATACCTGCATCTACTCTTAGCCCCAAATAACCCAAGAACAAGTCCTCAAGGCACTATCCAAGCCCAAGAACAGTACTCCTGCAGGGCCAGATAATATACCAGGATGCCTACTAGCTAGCCTGAAACATGACATCAACTCCCCCCTACAGAAATTATTCAGTATCAACCTCCGAACAAGCTGTGTGCTGTACAAATGGAGGACAGCAACAGTCATCTCCCTGCACAAGGGTGGAATGTCAACTGACCCAGAAAATTATAGACCCAGAAGTCCAACAAGCTTCATCTGTAAAGCTATGGAAAAGATCATTATAGAGTTAATAAACAGGGATATTGGCAACCTATGTACACCTGACACAAGCCGGTTTGGTTTTGTCAAAGGCAGATCCTGCCTACTCAATCTGGTCAACTTTTTTGTGAAGGTTACTGAAGGAATGTATGAGGGAAAATCAATCCACACAACATAGCTTGATCTCACTAAGGCATTTGATATCATTCCACATTCAGGTATTGTTAATAAACTCTCTGAGCTAAATTCAGTCCCTATGCAACTTGGTAAGTAGCAAGTTGGCCAAAAAATAGAACCCAAGAAATTAGGTGGCTCCACCTCCTCCAAAGGACCTATAATCAGCAGTACACCTCAGGGCACTGTCCTTTGGACACTCCGGTTTGGCATTTATTTTTTGGAGGTTAAAGCCAATGTTAAGGGCTTATGTCTGACCAGATTTGTTGGCCACTGTAAACCAGATGCTGTTATTATCTCTCTTAAGGACACAGAGATTCTGCAAGAGCACCTTTCCCAAACAAATAGCTGGTGTCAAAAACATGGACTAAAGCTAAATGCCAAAAAATGTATAATAATATTCTTCAAGCAGAATATCCTCTGCAAGTATCACATTGATAACACACCACTGAATATTGATCCAGTAGTTAAGGACCTGGGAACTTATGTAGACAGCAAACTGTCCTTCAGTTGCAATGCATCCACTATTGTAAGAAAGTCCTATTTCATTGCAGAGCTTATTAGTAATGGTATGGTGTCCAGGTCCAAGGATGTGATTACCCCACTGTATATGGCACTTATTAGGCTGATCATTAGGTATGATACTCTCTTCAGTATGTACCTGTCCAAACATCTGCCACAACTTAAATGCCCACAGCATTTTCTCACCAAGAAAATCAAGGGTCTAAATTCTAAAAACTGCTCTCAAAGCGTTGTCCCTATTCTTGGTATCATACAGACTGCTGAGGAGTGACCTCTGCCTCACATACAGAGCTTGAACACATCCTGTCCTCTCACACTTACTGCACATTTGCAAGACCAATGGTGGCATAAATAGTGACTCATGAAATCTTAATGTCTTCTGCAACATAACTGGAACATGTTGGTGTGATAAAAATGTATCACAGAGAATTCCCCCTCTTTGAAATCATCTTCTTTTCAACATAAAACAAAGTACCTCTTTTGCTCTATTCTACATAGTCGGAATGAATGGTTGGGAAACTGCAAATTCATTAATGGAGTGGCACACCTGTCCCTTATGGAAAGAGGTCATCTCTGCTGCTCTGGTTTATTTCATATAACAACTTACAAGGGCAAAATCTTCATGGGAATGCATGACTAGGCTTCTAAAGATCCTCTAGAGTCAGTAGACTAGTAAGAACCAATAAACCTAAGGTGGACTTTCCTTTAATATATATAGAACTAGTTCAGCAATTACATAACAAACCAAACCATAACTATGTATAATGAGTTAGTATTGGTGTGTTGATGTGAGGTATTGCCATCTGTGCCAGGTAAAATAGGGCAGTGCATGAGTCACATATGCCAGCATAGTTTGCTGGAGTTTTGTAAATAAATTTGTGTCGGTTGACTATCACACTGACTTGTACACATGCTTGTGTTAAAAATGTATCAATAGAGTTATTATAACATATTAAATGTATATGTTTAAACAAAGAATTCTGGAAGGGAAGAGTAGAAGTTTTTGAACTTGTTCTACATCTTTCAGATACTGCAACAGATCGTAGCTCCGAGTGTATATTGTACCAGAGTCAGGTGATCAAATGTGATGTTATTTTATAACCAGCACTGAGATGATGAAACTCTCACAGCAGTTTGCTTTGTTTTCTTTTCTTTGGAAACTGAAGAGCTATGACAGTTATCATAGGCAGTTTAGTTAGTTAGTTTAGTTCAGTGTTAGCTAGAGGCTCATCGCCTCGCCTTGTGAAAGTAAGCATCTCAGCATACTATCTTGCCTTGCTATATTAATTAAGCTAGCTAGGGAACAGTTATTCTTTAGACAGTCAGGAAATACAGTGAAATTAGTAAGTATTGTTTTTCTGCATCTGTGTGTATCTGTCCAATTGTGTTATTTTTATTTATCCTGTGATTGAAACTCTGGTGTTTATTGTACTTAGATATTTATTATTATCATGTTTTCTATTTTATTATTTATTACTAAATATTGTTATACCTTTCATTGTGGCTGGTCTTTTATAGAATACTTTTATCATCTTCAGAATGCTTGTGCTTATTTTAGTGATGCCTTGGCCACTCAAAAAAAGCTTGCTGCTTTGGTTACACTCTACCATTTGTATTAGTATCAATTTTACTCAGTATAATTAGATTCCCTTGTAAGAGCCTTAGAGTGGTTGACTGGTGGCAGTGTGGTTACCTTACAGTCTGGTCAGAAGGGGTACAGCTAGTAAATCTGTGCCATCCTTTCAGAGGAGTGTGTGTGTGTGTGTGTGTGTGTGTGTGTGTGTGTGTGTGTGTGTGTGTGTGTGTGTGTGTGTGTGTGTGTGTGTGTCTGTGTGCGCGTGTGTGAAAATCAAATACCCAGATGTGGGTGTGTCAGATACTTGGAACTGGGACACAGTGCTCCAAAGTGAGCCTTGTTTGGGATCTGGAGAGATAGAGAGTCCACTTCTAGGTCTGGAGTGTGTTCCCTGTGTGATCTTGGGGGGAAATTGAGCTTGATGCAGAGAGCTGCATTTAAAAATACTGTGTAAATCCATTCCTGTTTTTAGTGACTGTCTCTCACTGGTGTCAGTGGTAAGGATTGAGGCTCCTTGATTACTGGCCCAGAGTAGAGAGGCTGTCACAATTGGAACCAACCATACTATTTCAAGGGGTACCACAAGGGTCAGTATTGTTCCTGCTACTATTTATCAGGTTTATCAGTTATCTTGTTCTACATCTTTCAGATACTGCAACAGATCGTAGCTCCGAGTGTATATTGTACCAGAGTCAGGTGATCAAATGTGATGTTATTTTATAACCAGCACTGAGATGATGAAACTCTCACAGCAGTTTGCTTTGTTTTCTTTTCTTTGGAAACTGAAGAGCTATGACAGTTATCATAGGCAGTTTAGTTAGTTAGTTTAGTTCAGTGTTAGCTAGAGGCTCATCGCCTCGCCTTGTGAAAGTAAGCATCTCAGCATACTATCTTGCCTTGCTATATTAATTAAGCTAGCTAGGGAACAGTTATTCTTTAGACAGTCAGGAAATACAGCGAAATTAGTAAGTATTGTTTTTCTGCATCTGTGTGTATCTGTCCAATTGTGTTATTTTTATTTATCCTGTGATTGAAACTCTGGTGTTTATTGTACTTAGATATTTATTATTATCATGTTTTCTATTTTATTATTTATTACTAAATATTTTTATACCTTTCATTGTGGCTGGTCTTTTATAGAATACTTTTATCATCTTCAGAATGCTTGTGCTTATTTTAGTGATGCCTTGGCCACTCAAAAAAAGCTTGCTGCTTTGGTTACACTCTACCATTTGTATTAGTATCAATTTTACTCAGTATAATTAGATTCCCTTGTAAGAGCCTTAGAGTGGTTGACTGGTGGCAGTGCGGTTACCTTACAGTCTGGTCAGAAGGGGTACAGCTAGTAAATCTGTGCCATCCTTTCAGAGGAGTGTGTGTGTGTGTGTGTGTGTGTGTGTGTGTGTGTGTGTGTGTGTGTGTGTGTGTGTGTGTGCGCGTGTGTGAAAATCAAATACCCAGGTGTGGGTGTGTCAGATACTTGGAACTGGGACACAGTGCTCCAAAGTGAGCCTTGTTTGGGATCTGGAGAGATAGAGAGTCCAGTTCTAGGTCTGGAGTGTGTTCCCTGTGTGATCTTGGGGGGAAATTGAGCTTGATGCAGAGAGCTGCATTTAAAAATACTGTGTAAATCTATTCCTGTTTTTAGTGACTGTCTCTCACTGGTGTCAGTGGTAAGGATTGAGGCTCCTTGATTACTGGCCCAGAGTAGAGAGGCTGTCACAATTGGAACCAACCATACTATTTCAAGGGGTACCACAAGGGTCAGTATTGTTCCTGCTACTATTTATCAGGTTTATCAGTTATCTAATTATAAAACTACCCATTCTAAATACAAAACTATTTCCAGATCAGATTGTAATCTAGCAAAGTAAACCTTTGGTAGACCTTGTGCAACAGGTCTTAGAGAATGATGCCACTACAGTTCTCTTGGGGGCACCATTACCCCCCCCCCATTGACAGTGACTACAACCCAACACTCACTGCCTCCTGAAGAGAAGCTTTTCTCTGCATGATAGTTTTCTCACAACTGCGTAGTGTGAATGCCCTACAGGAGGGTAGGCTTCGCTGGTTTGTAACTGCACTAGGTACACACCTACTGTTCCTGGTGTTATCCATGTGGTTTAACGAACTGCCTCTCTCTCCCTCCACTCCCCCAGGTTGGATGATCCAGGGGTAGCATCTCACTGCCATCCTCCTTTAGCAGTTTCTAGGGACACCGGACCTGTGAATTGAAGTTGGGTAGCCTGTGGCATACCCAGGGCTTTCTCCAATGACACCACACACCTGGCTCTGCATCAGTCCCTATTCAACCTTTCCATCCAAATTCTGCCACTTTCAGCAAAAGGACCTGGCTCTTACATGCGTGAACTGCCTTTTAATCAATGTGTTGCATATTTCTACAGCATAACACTGTGAACAACTAAAATGGAATAATTTGTAGAGTCAGAACTACTGTACTTGAGACTTTCACTTCCTGCTACAGTAAATTCAATGGTGTTCCCATCTAGTAATTTGCATTCACATATACACTACCACTTCACCATCCATTATAACTATGAACTATGCAAATGCAAATAATAAAACATGATAGACGAGACAAATAAAAACTGAGTTAAACGTCTGACTTAAAGGTAAATCATAAATATACAGTGTCTAATATAGTCCTGAAAAAAAATCCAAAAACAAAGCACAAACTGAAAAAGTGAGGGCGATGGTAACTCAGAAGACTCTAACCATATGATAATCAGTAAACGGCACTTTAAATACCACCACAGAAAATTCTAGATGCCTGCAGACAAAACAGTATACTGTGGAGTGGAATAAAAAACACGAAAGACGACCACAGTAACCACAGCAATGCACCTTGGTACACCTAGATTTCTCACATTGAGGAACAATTTCCACTGGACAATATATTAGCAGGTAGGTAAGACATTCATCTGCCTGTTTCTATATGGACCAGTTTGTTCATCTGCTCCATAATTAACATCAACTGACTTAAGAAATGGGAGGAATAAATGATTCTTTCTTACCCTTTTAGAAACTGTATAGTAATCATAGTAGGGAGAACAATAACGTAAAAAAGACCCCTGGTCAATATGATGATTGCACTGATGTCTTACATTCAGTGGGATGATACACAGTGTTCTGCTATCTACAGATCACACACACACACATACACACACACACACACACACACACACACACACACACACACACACACACAAAAAAAAAAAAACACTACATGCATGCTACAGCAGTTCATGTAAAATAGTGGTTCCTGCTTTCATGTGATGATAAATGGACAACAGCAATATAATTCAGCCGTCATACCTGCCATAAGTGGAAAGGTCCCTTGGAGGAAGATATGCACCATAAACCAGTGGCATGTGGGGGAAAACATAGAGACTCAGAGGACTATAATAAAAATATTTTTTTACAGAAATGATGTATAGCTCTCAACCTCTTAGCACAAAATATATGGAACAAAGCCAGAAATAATGGAGGACAAAGCCCTAAAAGTAGGGACACATTTTCAATATTGCTCTTATAAACTTAGAAAGTTGCTAGAATAAAAGGCTTTTTGTTACCATGCATTTTCTGAAGAATATGAAGTCTGAAACTCAAATGACTATCGTTATTTAGTGAATTCAGTTCTCACTGATTTGCCACAAAAATCCAGAAAGTCACAAACTTTATGAGGAACAGACCAAAAATATGAGGCACAAATTTGGACTTTCTGCAAAATTCTGTACAGTTGAGAGGCATGAGGTAGATGCTTGGAATAATCTGCCAGAAGTGATGTGACTTTTGTAACAAATCTGTAAAGTGTGCAAGGTTTACAGGCATGTAAGGCTTTTTGAAAAGAAAAACTGATGAATGCACTGAAACACATTGAATTACCAGTTAATTACTGCCACTTAATAGTGCATCATTCCCTGTCACTTTTCTGCCATCTAAAGGCAGGTCTTGGTATTGTCAAAGATTTTATTTCCACACGTCCAGTTCTCTCAAGATGATGCAGAGGGGATACCTTTTATTGGATAAGTATGGATTTGTACAATACAACCAGCAGAAAATAGCACCAAAGAGTCGCCACAACATGACAACCTTTTATGACAAATATATGGAAACATTTCTTAATGAACTGCACACAGACACACACACACACACACACACACACACACACACATTTCTTATTCCCATTTTTAGTGACAACTTGTTCATAAGTTTGACACAGGACACTGATGCACTAAACAAATTCAAACAGTAGTATTACTGTCCCAGCCCATCTATAACGGATTGCTAAAATACTCTGAAACTGTTATTTCATCTATGGAGAGTTGGAAAGCCATAAATGATTAAATGTTACAACATTGTATAAAAAACCTACAGAAATGGACTCTATATACATATAATTGTATCAGCCATAACATGAATAATATAAAAGAGCCTATCTAATCCAGACATTTGACTAACTAAAAGCATACCTCTCAACTTCTTAGCACAAGAAATCTGGACAAAGCTAAAAATAATGAGGGGACAAAGGCCCAAAAATAGGGACAAATTTTAAATATTGTCTGTATAAACTTAGAAATGTGCTAGAATAAAAAGGGTTTGTGTTGGCTTGCATTTTCTGAAGAATATAAACTCTAAAACTTAAATGTCTGTCACTATTTAGTCACTATTTAGTTAATTCGGTCTTCACTGATTTGACAGAAAACCACAAGTTTCATGAGTAAAGACCAAATGTATGAGGCAAAATATGGATATTCTGTGAAAATCTGGACAGTTGAGAGCTATGACTAAAAGGAGTCTTTTCTGGGTAGTAAATGCAATCAACACAGCAGAAGATCAGTTTAACTATGCAGGAAAACAAGCAAAGCTTGCTGTGGTTACAGGAGACAGAACTTATGACTTGTTTGCTAAGGAATGAGGAACAAAGCCAAAAATAATGAGGGGCAAAGGCACAGAATCAGGGACATACGTTAATATTATTCTGATTTACATTAATAAAACAACAGATTATGCATTAATATGCATTATCTAAAGAATAAAAAAGTATAAAATGTAATATTTGTCATTAACTGAGTCAGTACTTACCAGAAAATCAAAATTTTAAAAGAGAAAGGGAAAAAGTATGTGGTAAAATCAAGAACAGCTGACACAACTCGTTCATAACCTTGTACATTTAAATAATAAGTGTACCCACAATCCAGGACTGGAAACACCTCAAAATCTTGTGTAACTCCTTTTGTCATGCAAATATTTTTTGTGAAATAATAAAACATCATTTAAAATGTGCTAAGTTCTTTTAAAGACTCAGTTTCAGCAACACAAACTACAGTTTAGTAGAAACAAGAAGTTCCACAATATCATAGAATCATTTTAAAAAGGTAACACAACTCTTTTAAAAATAAGTTGTGTATAATGACAATAATTTCCACAAAAAACAGTGGATCATTAAGGTCTACATATTCTCTTTGGCATCTAACCATTCAGGTATAATCCATATGTATAAGCCACTCCAGCAACAGATAAACCATAATGGCTTCTACGAACCAGGCAGTGGTTACTGCTTCAGTATTTACAGATCAGTTTTACGGTATCGCTGTATCGATCTGAATGAGTAATAGAAGGAGATGCCTAGCTGGTACAGATGAAAGGCTAACACCAAAGAGCACAAAAACAGAACCACAGAGTATATAATTCTAATCAATAACATTTCAAAAAAGGGAAGCCACTGCGCTGACCCTGTGGATCTAAAAAAAAATTGGAGGCCTAGATGAGGTTTAATGGTGTTCTTCAATCTTGGTACTTACAGTATTTGACACACATTTAGTTCCAAGCTGCAACAGGAATATGAGGACCACATTCAATTCTACTTAAACAGTAACTACCGCAGCTCTTTCATTGACCATCTCCGAGTGTCACTTTCTGTAAGTGCTAATCAGCAGTGATTTAGACAACTCCCTCAGTTTCAAGGACAGGCTTTGTTCCACCAATGATTGGCATTCAAGTCTCCATTTTCTTAATGCTGTTCAGACACTCCTGCTGAGTAAACCATCAATTAAATATATTGAATTCTACCTAATTTGACAGGGACAACTTGTAATGCAGACATAGGAACAAAACAACAAGTCACTCTGTTATTTAAATCTTGCATCCTGGATACAGAGACATGAACAATGGTTGGCCAGTGTTTGCATAACTCCACTGGTGACACACTTTAAGGAGCCACCTCTCACTGGCTCACTGTTGCACTTTGGATGCACAGATGTAGAAGCAGAAATAAAAGCTGATGTCAAAGGACCCAGAGGAGCAAGTCAGTACAGGTGAGGTGCCCACTCAGCTATTCCAGCAGCCCATCAGGAGCATGCTTCTATTCAAGGGCCCCATCAGGAACATTCAGCTATTCAAGATCCCCATCAGGACCATTCAGCGATTCAAGGGCCCCATCAGGAGCATGCTTCTATTCAAGGGCCCCATCAGGAACATTCAGCTATTCAAGGGCTCCATCAGGTGCATTCAGCTCTTCAAGGGCCCCATCAAGAGCAATCGGCTATTCAAGGGCCCCATCGGGAGCATGCTTCTATTCAAAGGCCCCATCAGGAGCATTCAGCTATTCAAGGGTCCCATCAAGAGCATGCTGCAGGAGCTGTACAGGAGATGTTTGAGGGCTACACTTGGCCCATGGGCCAGTACTTTGAGACCACTTCTAAAGCAGTAAGAACACATCCACCACACAGTATATAATAAAACAATATAAAAAAATAGAAAAATTCATATAAATAGTCAGCATGCTACTAAATATGGCACAACAGAAGTATTTTTCTGGCTCAGAAATGATAAAGAATGGCATCATGTATCAAACATATAGCAAACGTAGCATAGGGTACATAAGCCTCTATCCCTTCTTTGCATTTAATTTAAAACAAAATATACTCTATTGAAAGAATATAGGTAATGCTATTTTATAAAACATTAAGTCAACCTGTTATCTCTGTCCATCTTGAATAACAAAGTGAAAGCCTGATTGACTGGACCCACCTTGTATAGAGGGATAAATGTCTCACTATAACCCAGACTTTTGTGTGTTCAGTTAGCAGCATAGATACCAGGAGGCACAGATAGGGGGGTGAGTGGGCAATGCAGGCTCACCCATAATGGTGGGAGACAAAGTGTTTCATCTTACTGCATTAGTGACACCTACCTGCAGGTGGGCGAGGTGGGCAATCACCCTCAAAAGAGCTTAACAAGCCTATACTGCACCGGCTGGTGTATTGTTTAACCAGGCAGTAGTACGTCAGGGCCTCCTCTGAGCTGCAGCAATTAAAGTGCCTGAAATCTGTTTGTGGGATAAGCAAATTACAATGTTAAAAATAAAAAGGAAACCAATGCTCTATAGAGACGTTCCTCAATTTGTGATGGTTTTTGTTAAGTTCAGATTCGGTATACTAGAATGCTTAAAAATCGATTAAAGAGGGGGTGATTGGAAAAAACTTTTATACAAGAAGGAGTTGCAATGGCAGCTGAAGTTGGCTGCAAATTTTCCTCCTGGACTAAATGATTCAGTCTCTTTGATGCCAGTGTTAAAGGAAAAAGCAGATCACACATGTTTTTGTTACAAACAATATTGATATTAAAGTTTTTTTTAAAGATTTTTTACCAGAACTTATAACAATACAATATATATACATATATATTTTTTCAGCATTTTGTCAGTGTAATACAAATGCACACCATAAAATTGTAGACTGTAGGTTGTGGGTTTAGGGGTTCGCTCTTTAGCTTCTTTACTTCTTAACCTCCTCATTTTTTAAACTAAATTGTTGGCTATTTTTATTGGGTCAATTCCAACCAATAGTATGAGTTGATGGACTATTTAAATGAGTATATTGATTCAAAGGTTATTTTGATGAAATCCCCCTTGTGCGGGATGAAAGCGCTCAATCTTTTAAGTGTTCTTATGTTGTTTTTACAATAAAGTACGTGTTTCCGTGGAGTACCTCCATGGTGCGTTTATTTTTGTTTACTAGTGCTATTTTGGTAATGCACTGTACCTTTGGTTTTGGTTTGGGATAAGCAAACTGGCCCACTTCCTACCATCTGACTTTTGTGTCCTGGAGAAATTAAGTCACTAATAAGGGTCTCCAGATGCATAAAAAATGGGATCTAGGGCTCTCACCCTGTCTGAGGATGTCCAGCTCTCACCCTATGGGAGTAAAAAATGAGCTGATGAGAGATAGACTGGGGAGGCATTCAATAAATCTCATGGACTAACAAAAAATAAATAAATAAATAAAGTGAAAGCAAAGAGAATGACTAAGAAGATAGACCTTCAAAGGTTAACTACTTTGTTAATTTTGCTCTCACCAAAATCATTGTACAAACCTGAAGAAGTCCTTTCAAAGACTGATGAAGAGGGAGGTTGTGGAGTATCACAGACTCCTGTTTCTTACCAAAAACCTTCAAACAATTCTTTCTTGAAGTCTTAATGTGATTTTAAAGAAGATGCACATCTAAATCTGCCCTCTTGTGTAGATTATTTAAGCAAGGCATAGTGGTCACATTCATTAACTTTACGGTCAGGGCCTAAACAAAACACTTAATGAATGTGAAGATATTTTGCAGCCAAGCATCTACCACAAGCATATTTATAGAAACATATGTCCAGTGTTATCTGTTCCAACAGTAAAAAGAATATGAGTAAAATTAATGAAGGATAAACTAAGCAAATTAGAAAACAAGCCACTATGTAGCATGAGTCAAGGGTGAAGCAGTGACTTAGTCAGAAGAACTAAAAAGGATAAGAAACAACAGAGCCTATTTAACGGTACTTTGTACCACCTACATCAGTATCTAGGCAGGGCGCAGGGCCTGCCCCGATTCCTGCCAGCGAATATGTCACTAATTGGAAGAAATTTTGGATACAATGTAATGAGTTACTGTTAGTTACCCTTCCTGACCCATATACAATGTTTTAATGTTACAGGACTCTCATCAAAAAAGAAATACTATAAGGAGAAACATCAGGAGAGAAAGAAAGGAATCTGGAAAAGCCATAGAAATTGTTGCAAGTACACAGATCTCTAGGAATGGTTAAGATAGGTGAACTGAAATCAAAAGATGAAAGGTTAGTAATGGCAGCCCTTAGTGGACAATGTACATGTTGATTTACAAAGTCTATTGAACATGTAGGAAAAACGGACAAATTCAGGTTCTGTAAAAAAGAACAGGAAATAGTTGCACATCTTGTTGTTGGGTGTGATACACTCATGGCAGACAGCATATATACTGAAGGGCACAATAATACAGCATGACTGTTGCCTTGGGGATTGTGCAAACACTATAATATTGAATTAGTTGAGAAGCACTGGAAACACGATCCACAAAGCATTATAGAGAATGATGAAGTCTACATCACATGGGATCACCCATTACTAACATTTCAAAAAATGGATGCGAAAAAACAGATACAGTAGTCCATGAAAAAAAAGACAAAAGTAGCATTGCTCATTGAAATTCCTACACCTAGTAATTACAGCGTCTTACGTACAGAGAAGCACAAAGTCATAAAATACCAGGATTTGCAGGCAGAAACGAGAGCCATGTGGAAGAAAGATACCCTGACAATTCCAATAGTAGTAGGAGCAATGGGTCTAACAAAAAATAATTTACCGTCATACTCAGATATGCTACTGATACATGTAACTCCGTATGAATTACAGAAGGAGTCAATTCTGGGTACATTGCAGGTGCTGAGAAGAGCACTTTTGGATAATATCAAAGTCTAAAACAGTACTAATTTCATGAGCTCTAATCATACCCTGACTTAAGAATGGAGTCCATTCATGTCATTGTATTAGAAACCCAAAAGACTTGGCAAAATTAAACCATGAGACAACACCATATTATGATCCTCAAATTCCCAGAAGATTTGGTAGAATATAAAAGATCTTTGATACTGCAACAAAAAAGGGTAAAAAACGTTTATCCACAAAAAAGTAATTAATTTGGTTGGTTTTTTTTTTTGGTTTTTTTTTACAAGATGCTGATTTCATGCAAAGCTTGATAAAAAAAAAGTATTTTATTCATCGCCACATTGCCACAACAGTCAGGAAACCCTTTTATGTGGCACACCTCATCACTAAGGGCTTTTCATCCAGAAAAAAGGAGGTCATTGTTCCACTGTACTCATCCCTCATTAGACCCATTATAGAATACAACTCCCCATTTGGTATGTACCTCTCAAGATATCTGCAACAACTGGAAAGGCCACAGAAATACCTCACTAAAAGAATCACAGGCCTAAAGCAGATACCCTATGCTGACCATCTAAAAAAAACTCCAGCTATACTCTGTCACATATCATCTACTCAGAGTCAATCTCTGCTTAATATACAAGGCCATGTCAAACCCAGAGCTGTTGGATATGCTACACTTAAAGAAATCTCAATCCCTCAGAGCCACATGCTCCAGGGACCTAAACCTTGTCATCACAATGAACAAAACATGCTGGAGGGATAGGTTCCTGACCCAGAGACTCCCCAGACTCTGGAATAGACTGCCCATACATGTCGAGCAGAGTGCCTCTTTGGCCCTCTTTTAAAAGGAATCTTGACAATTGGATGGGAGATAGGAAATTCACCCCAGGGATTATGTCAGTCACCCTGCTAGACAGGGGTCCAGGGAAGTAAATATTGTGGGAAGAAATAGCCAGGGAATTATTATGGCTAGGCTTGTATAGGCCCTAGGGCCGATAGCCTAGTACCAGCCTATGAACCTGTTCATAAGAAATTGGTTAACAATACTGACAGACATTAGCAGAAGATCTTGAAGCTCTGCCCAAGCTTTCAAAAGACAATGCTCAATTTCTTTTAACACTGATCAAAGTATTGTTATAATATACATGCACAGGGTATTAGTAAATAATAAATACATACATACATACATACATACATACATACAGTGTAAGATGAGGCATTCTTAAAGCAGTTACAAATTAATTATTAAATGCCAGTTTGAGACAATTTTAGAAAAGGACAATATTCATATTTTTATAACTGCAAATGAAGTTAAGATATGTCCACCAGAGAGATCCAGAAGTACCCTAAAACATAGACAAACCTAATGTAAAATACTAGTCAGTTGTCTATGTATTCATTTAGGTCAGTGTCTCATGGAAACACAGACCTTTTCAATCAGAAAAAACAGTTGTGGAACCAGATTCCAAAATGAGATGCATCAGAGATTGTCAGTAATAATTTGTTCAGTGGTGCATAAAATAAAATATGTTCACTTTTAGAAACTATGACATTCTTGCAGCCCTTGAAACCAAACTCAGCGTGATTTTCCACAGAGCAGTACCACTGCAGTATAGCCCCCCTTGTTAGGATGCACATTATTTGCCTTTGAGTCCTGACCAATGCTGACCAGTGCTGCAATGACCATTATTTGATAGCATGTACTTAAAGTCAAACAGATAACACGCGTTTTACAAATCCTAACAGCAACTGTGAACATGTTGGCATACAGAGTACGTTATCATTGTATCTGCCTAACTTTTTGTGAAAGTATGGCCTTAGTAATCTGAATAAATTAAACAGATCAGTGACCATCCAGGAAACTATCGGACTGTTTTTCTCACTATGGTGCTTTTTTTACTTTTTCACTTTCTTATAAACTTTATTTCATCACACTGTGGTTAACAAATCAATTAAAAAGGATACAAAGGATGTACTTTAACTGGTATTCAAATGAAAAAAAAAATCATGGTTCACATTTAAAAAAACATATAACATTCAAGACAACAATTTGGACCATATACAGTATTTATGTTTGTCTTTGTTGACCAGGAAAGCCAGACTGGGCAACGTTTATTTTCGGTGGACATCTGGGGAAAAACTCCAGCATATACATTTAATATACTCATAAAAGAACAAATTATTTACAAATATACATTACATAAATAGTTCTAAAGACATCTAGACCCAAGCAGGTAACTGTTCTTTAGTGACACTATACAAAAATGGTATTTCTTTCCTGATGACATTATGCATGATATTAAATTCAAAGTGTAAAACATTTAGTATGCAAACAGTTCACATGCAATATGTGTGACAAGCACAAATTAGATATACTTATGAAACACGGGAAAGGAGGGATCCAGTATGGATGTTAGAAATAAATAAAATGAGGGAGGTAAGGATTGTGAAACAGTAGTTACTAGATAGATAATAGTTAAAACTAGAAGAGGGAGAGAGACATTGTATGGCTGATGTACCGAGGTTAGTGATTAGAATAGTGGGGTACATACTGACATAGAACCTGGTTATAAGGGAGTGGCTGAAAGCATTTGAAAGAAGTTATAGCGTAAAGTGGAGATTAAGATTGGAAGGCAATTGACGATAAGTGATAGAAAGGTTTAGCTGTGTAGAAGGGGACAGAGATGGTGAAGGGATAGGGGTTATGAGGTAACAAAGGGGACAGAGATGGTGAAGGGATAGGGGTCATGAGGTAACAAAGGGGATAGAGATGGTGAAGGGATAGGGGTCATGAGGTAACAAAGGGGATAGAGATGGTGAAGGGATAGGGGTTATGAGGTAACAAAGGGGACAGAGATGGTGAAGGGATAGGGGTCATGAGGTAACAAAGGGGACAGAGATGGTGAAGGGATAGGGGTCATGAGGTAACAAAGGGGATAGAGATGGTGAAGGGATAGGGGTCATGAGGTAACAAAGGGGACAGAGATGGTGAAGGGATAGGGGTCATGAGGTAACAAAGGGGACAGAGATGGTGAAGGGATAGGGGTCATGAGGTAACAAAGGGGACAGAGATGGTGAAGGGATAGGGGTCATGAGGTAACAAAGGGGACAGAGATGGTGAAGGGATAGGGGTTATGAGGTAACAAAGGGGACAGAGATGGTGAAGGGATAGGGGTCATGAGGTAACAAAGGGGACAGAGATGGTGAAGGGATAGGGGTCATGAGGTAACAAAGGGACAGAGATGGTGAAGGGATAGGGGTCATGAGGTAACAAAGGGACAGAGATGGTGAAGGGATAGGGGTCATGAGGTAACAAAGGGGACAGAGATGGTGAAGGGATAGGGGTCATGAGGTAACAAAGGGGACAGAGATGGTGAAGGGATAGGGGTCATGAGGTAACAAAGGGGACAGAGATGGTGAAGGGATAGGGGTCATGAGGTAACAAAGGGGACAGAGATGGTGAAGGGATAGGGGTCATGAGGTAACAAAGGGGACAGAGATGGTGAAGGGATAGGGGTTATGAGGTAACAAAGGGGATAGAGATGGTGAAGGGATAGGGGTCATGAGGTAACAAAGGGACAGAGATGGTGAAGGGATAGGGGTCATGAGGTAACAAAGGGGACAGAGATGGTGAAGGGATAGGGGTCATGAGGTAACAAAGGGGACAGAGATGGTGAAGGGATAGGGGTCATGAGGTAACAAAGGGACAGAGATGGTGAAGGGATGGGGGTCATGAGGTAACAAAGGGGACAGAGATGGTGAAGGGATAGGGGTCATGAGGTAACAAAGGGGACAGAGATGGTGAAGGGATAGGGGTCATGAGGTAACAAAGGGGACAGAGATGGTGAAGGGATAGGGGTCATGAGGTAACAAAGGGGACAGAGATGGTGAAAGGATAGGGGTTATGAGGTAACAAAGGGGATAGAGATGGTGAAAGGATAGGGGTTATGAGGTAACAAAGGGGATAGAGATGGTGAAGGGATAGGGGTCATGAGGTAACAAAGGGGACAGAGATGGTGAAGGGATAGGGGTCATGAGGTAACAAAGGGGACAGAGATGGTGAAGGGATAGGGGTCATGAGGTAACAAAGGGGATAGAGATGGTGAAGGGATAGGGGTTATGAGGTAACAAAGGGGACAGAGATGGTGAAGGGATAGGGGTCATGAGGTAACAAAGGGGACAGAGATGGTGAAGGGATAGGGGTCATGAGGTAACAAAGGGGATAGAGATGGTGAAAGGATAGGCTGTATGAGGTGACAAAGGAAAATGTAGTTACCCAGGTGAAGGAGCATGTGCACGGCCATGTGCGGTTTAGGTACTGTTTTAGTAGGGGCTTAAAGGAGGTACATGTCATGGTCTGTTTTAGGTATGTTGGGATGGTGTTCCAGGGTTTAGATGTGTAATGAGAGTATATTAAGTTACCTGCTGAGTTAGTAGACCTTGTTGTCATTGCTATGAGTTTATTGACTAAGGAAAGGTACCTACTTGTAGAGTAGAACTGCAGGTTATCTTTTAATGCTAGACAATTTTCTGGTACACGTACAAGATTTTGTGCAGTAATAAGTTGTGAGTATGTTATGTAGTTTGGTAGTTCATGCCTGTTTACTTATTTCAGGGCTCTGCAATGATGAGTCCCATATATAAGGTTGGCAGCAAATTTAGCTACTTTATGGTATCAGGAGAAATGGTTAGCTTTAAGTGTAACATTTACGTTTGTAAGAATAGGTGAGACATATAGTAGGGATGGAAGAAGGTAGGTAGATGCTAGTGTTTGTCTTTTATCATCTGTCAGGTAGTGTTTGGTTCTATACTGGGAAATGAATTTCTCTTATGCTTTTTTAAAGTGACTTGCAATATGTGTTGGTCAAATTTGAGGTTTTTGTCAATAAGGATGCTGAGAAGTTTTGTTGGCGTTATGGTTTCAATTTTTGTGATGCTGGATGAGGTTATTTCGAAAGACTGTGTTTTATTTTGGCATTGCTTATTTTTTTAGAATTTAAAAGTGGATTTGTATCTTTTGTCCAAGTTTCGATAACAGTGAAAGAATTTTTGGGTGATGTCCTGAAGTGATAGTAGGCCTAGGACTGCACATACAAGGACTGAATTGTCAGTATACTGGACTATACTAGCGAGCAGATTAGTAGCTGGTAGTTTGTTTATACAAATGTTGAATAGGAGGGGACCTAATATTTTGATCCTTGTGGGACACTGAAAGTAACTGGTAGATGAGGGGGGGGGGGTTATTTCCATTTCTAAACAAACTATCCACATATTATAACAAGATAGCTAAATTCACTACTAACTCTTTCTACAGATATCACCATTGTCTAGCCCTTCACAAACTGGCAAGAGGGAAGTTAGTTTCATGGAAAACAAGAAATTGAAGTTTTAGTGGAATGCAGATAGAGCAAGAGAAAGAAGAGCTGACAGAAACGATCAGAGAACCAGTCAGAATACTTAATAATACTTATTAATACTTATTAATACTTAATAATACTTAATAATACTTATTAATACTTAATACAGAATCTTAGTAGTTCCAGGTAAGAGGAAAGTGAATACTGCTAGAATCTTAGTAGTTCCAGGTAAGAGGAAAGTGCTAGTAAAAGTATTCAATAGCAAGGATAAAGGACTGCAGTAAGGCAATTAAGGAAAGGAAAGGGGTTCTGATAGTTACCAGTTGCAAACACAGGAAAAAAGGATTACAGAGTGGACAATTATTATTCCAAGAAATAAAGGTAAATAGCCTTTGGAAGCCTATACAAGCCAAGTTAAGGAAGCCCCCTAGTGGACAGCAAGAAGAATTACAGATAGCTATTAGGGAAAGGCAAAAAACTGAGGGCCAGCTAGTAGATCCAAAATTAGGAAGGAGCAAAATTCCTAAAAGCCAAATAGGGGGTATGGCTGCTGGGTACTGGGCTCAGGTGGGAGATTTAGTACAAATGTATTAATCTAAACAGTATGGTTTAATTATTCTTAATAGAAAATAACATGTAGATATAACTCCAGTGATTCCCTATACTCTTGTGCTATTGCAAAAATGTGGAACTCCCTCCCACTTGAAGTTAGGACCCAGACAGACAAAGTCAGTTTCAAAAAACAGTTAAAATCCTATCTCACCAAGTCTTGGATATGTATATGTGCTGACCTGGGAAAACTCATATAAGACAACTCTACCCCAATTAATCCACTATATATCTATTAGAACAGCTTCCTATAACTTCAAAACCCATATAATGTCTTGCCTTATAAACTATACCAATGTTAATAGTATTATGTATTAAGTCTCTCAGCTTAACAATGCTGTTATGTCCAAGAATGTTGTGAATATGGGAATCCTTGACAAAATTGTTAACTTCTTTCTAAATTGTTGTATAACTTTTTTTGACTGACCTTTTCTGTTTTGTACTTTATATTTTATTATTATAATATGTCACATGTATTGTCATATTATATGGAGTTTTTCTCCCCGGGTCTCTACTGAAAACTGCCAACCCTGCCCAGTCAGACTTCCCCAGTAAATAAATGTAAACTAAATAAAATAAATAAATAAATTTGACTGTTTGCTGCCTGTCAGTCAGACAGCTATGGAAACATGTCAGAGAAAGGACTGGGTGAGGCCGAAAAGAGAAAATTCAGCAAGATGTTGATGGGATCGTGTGTGAAATGCTTTTGATAAATCTACGAATAGTGAAGACACCAGGTTTTTGTCATTCCTATGTTGGTTATGATACAGGTGATAACTACCTGCTTTTATAGGTTCATAGGTTCATAGCAGGTTATAGGCTAGTGGCTCTAGAGCCCTTACAAGCCCAGCCATGTTAATCCTGAGTTTGTTGCTTCAATTGTCCTTGGTTAGATGGATGTAATTCATAGACCAAGTCTATGATAAACAGTGACCACCCCTGTCCATAAGGGACATGGGTGCCACCCTCAGGATGAATTTGAGTCTCCCATTCATTTGACCAGGTTGTGCTTGAATAGGGTCAGTCAGGAGCTCTGCTTCATGTGAATTGGAAGTTTATTCTAGAGTGGCTGCAATCTCTAGGAAATATCTCTCTCTCTCGAGCAAGCTCTGTTAATGCCTCAGGCTAGGTTACGATCCCTAGAGTGGGTGACTCTTGTGCCATGTGACTTGCAGATGTGCAGCATATCCATCAGGACAGGGTCAGAGACTGACCTGTAGGCCAGACACAAGTCACCTCTCACCAGTCTATATGATACAGAGTACAGTGACAGGGCTTTCAGTCTGTCCTCATAAGTCATGCTGTGGAGGCCCGGTATTTTCTTGGTGAGAAACCTCTGTGGTCTCTCCAGCTGCTGCAGGTATCTGGTGAAATACATGCAGAAGGGAGCATTCTATTCTATTAATGATCTGATGAGGGTCGAGTATAGTGGAGTTATAATATCCTCAGCCCTGGATGCGATGCCTTTACTTATGAGATGCGCAACATAGAAGGCTTTCCATACCATTGTAGACACTTGGTAGTTGAAGTTCAGACTGCCATCTACCTGTGTTCCCAGATCTCCCATCACTGGATTTGAACTTAGTAAGGGTGCTGTCAATATTGTAATTAGCAGGGAATTCCATTTTGCCAAAAGGGATATGAATGCCCTTTTTTGCATTTAGTTTTAGACCATGGCTTTGGCACCAGTCATTTGTCTTTGTTAGCCCCTCCTGTAATATGTTAACATCATTGGGGGACTCGGTGATTGTACCCAATTTGCAATCATCAGCGAACTGGGTAAGCCAAAGGCCATCTACTTTAGCCTGGACTTCTGATAAATAGATTCCAAACAGTAAAGAGCCCAGCACAGTTTATTGTGGTACAGCACTGGTGATAGGTCTTCTGGTAGAGGTGGAGTCACCCACTTTGATAGGATGTATTCTGTCGGTGAGCCAGTTGACTACCCATCTAGTGATGTAAGGGTTAATCCTTTTTTTTTTTAATTTCTCCAAGTCTTCCCCAGCTGGGAGAGTCTCTCAATGATACCTGAATGGGGGATTGTTTCAAAAGCCTTGGCTAGGTCAAGATAGGTAGTATGCACATGTCGGAGATGCTGGGTGGGTGGATTGGTGTGACGGGGGAGATGATTTTTCTGAGCTATGACACAGAATCGGAATTGCCTAGACATGGTAAGGCCTTGCTGTCTCTTATTATGCTGGCTGCCAAAAAAGCAATTACTAGAAAATGGAAATCAAAATCTAAACCAACCGTACTAGAAGTAGTGAATATAATAACAGAAATAAAATAACTGGAACTGAGATCTTTAGAAAAAGTAGGAGCAAACTACATAGGAAAAATGGGAATTGTGGGAACAATACACACAGGGGAGGAATGAGGTTTAAAGGAAGACAGGACTTGAATGAGCTGGAATGTTTGACTGAAAATAAAGTGGTAGATTATAAGTGGCATATAATGTTTGCAACTGGGAGTGTGTCAGTATGGTTTGTGATGTACAATAAAATGCTTGCAACTAGGATTGTGTCTGTGTGGTTTGTTTTCATTTATATAAATGTATAATTGCTTATGTCATAAGTGATGGTTTAATAAAGATGTTTCTTGTTTAAAAAAAGGAGCAGGAATTGAATATTTTATGCAATGTTGCTTAGGTTATATGATATATTTTATTTTACATTTGTTTACCGGGAAAGTCCGACTGGACATGGGTCCTTTTTCAACGGAGGCCCAGGGGAGAAAAGTTCCAAATACAGGTGAAAATGATACATCTGTCAATTTTGTTTACATCAGTAATTTTAAAATACATTGTAAATGTACACAGTAGCTTGATGGTCATTAACAATGTAACAAATACAACAGATAGATACAATTACATAAAGTACAAACATTCTGGCTTGAAGCCATTTATATATGTGTTTTAATTTTGCAGGGCCTCAAAGCTAAGACTATAATAGAGGTTAATATAAAAGGAAGTGTGAGCAGTTAATGAGATTAAAGGAGAGATAGAGTGGGTACATGAGGGTACATTAGTGGGGAGCAGAGTAATGAGAGAGAGGGAGTATAGTGTGACGAGAGAGAAGGCAACGGAAGAGACCAGTAGGAAGTAATAGATGCAAAGACAGGTAGCAGAAGGTGAATTATAGAGTTAAGGATGTAATACTAGTTGGGAAAGAAGGGTGGTATGAGGGGTTAATAAGATTTGGGTAGAGAAGGGATGGGGTACAAAAGTGGGAGTATATAGCAATATATTTGTGAAGTATAATGTTTGTTAATGTTAATTTGTTAATGCAGTTTGATTACTTTTGTATAATTGTAAAATCGCCTATGTCACAAATGATAATTCAATAAAGGTGTGTTTAAAAAAAAAAAGATAGGCAGCGTGCACTGTCTTACCTTCAGTTGGTGACTTTCTCGACGACGCCTACTAGGGTTAATAAGTAAGATCTACCCTTAATGAAGCCAAATTGGGTTGGGTCTAGAGTATGAAGGTCACCTATGTCCTTGTTGATAAAGTCTGTGATGACTCTTTCCATGGCCTTGCAGATGAGGCTGGTTAGACTTATGGCTCTATACTTCCCAGGGTCAGTTGATGGCCCCCTTTGTGCAAGGTAATTACTGTTGATGTTCTCCACTCTCTGGCTATGGTTAAACAGAATGTTAAGTGGGTCCTCTAAGTTCTGTTTTAGATTGCTTAATAAGCATCCTGGGATGTTATCTGGTCCCAATGAGGCTGTGTTTCTGGCTTTAGTGAGTGCAGGCATGACCTGATCTCTAGAGATACTAGGCAGAGGACTAGTGTCAGGTATGCCATGGGCTATGGCTGGTGAGGTCAGGGGGTGAAGTTTGCACCAAATCTGTCAGCTAGAAGGTTAGCAATTTCCTCTGGTATAGTATGAGTGGTACCATCTACTACCAGTTTGGCACATACCTGGGCATTCCCTTTTAAATTTTGGATATCGTTAAAGAATGCCTTCTGATTATCCTTAGCTAGGAATGCTATTTAACCTTCGTAATTAGTTTTAGAGGACTTTACAAGATTTCTGATTTGCTTGTTCAAGCTGTGGAGAGAATACTTCCTCTGCTGAGTCAGTTTCCTCTTGTTCTAAGTCATCAGTTTCTTCCTTTTATTTTAGAACCACTCAGAAAACTTCTAAACCCAACTATTCAAACCCCTGTCCACTAAATGGAAATGTACCTGCCTTCACCCAACCTAATCCAAGGGGGTTCTCGCTCTGGTTACCAAGCTCTACAACTCTCATAGTTATCTTCCTATTAGCCTATCTAAGCTCTCAACAATTTCTATAGCTTCTCTCTAAGCTATCACCTCCTACAGTTGCCCTCACACAGCCCAACCTTGTAAATATTGTAAATAGCATTCTACTGTTGATGTGTGTATGTAAAGCGTATTTACATTTTCTTAAAAGGTTTGTACGTAAACTGTTTCCACACCTAACCCACATCTGTTTCCTCAAATGAAACTGTGTGATCCCTACCTTCAAGCTTAACGAATTTGTTAACTATGCATGATATTGAATGCATTGATGAGTAACTATTCTACATAAGATCTTTAATATTAACTATAATTTGTATCTAAATTGTATAATGCATCTTGGAGCTTTTCTCCCTGGGCCTCCACTGAAAATGGGTCAATTTGGCCCAGTGGACTTCCCCGGTAATCAAATTGCAAATAAATAAATAAATAAAATAGTCTGTTTATACTTGAGGTCCACCAGGGTAGCTTGTTTTTTTCTGGAGGACCTGGTTTTAATCCAGTCAGACACAGCTTAGTCTACAGAGTTGCTTAAGTGTTTATATAGGGTATTTGTGTACACCTTTGCATAGGAGTTACTGTTGTCTGTGATTGGGGGGGGGGGGGTATAAAACTTTTCATACCATCACTCAGTAGTCTGTAGTTTGCTTTGGAAAAGTTTTAGTTTTTTTCGCTCCTCTGGTGGTGACAGATTCAATAGTTACATCGAACAGGATTTCCTGCAGACTGCTCTGTCGGAGATGTTGGGTGAGCAAATTGAAGTGACTAGGGAAATTATTTTTTTGAGCTATGATGCAGAAATGGAATTGCCTAGACATAGTAAAGTCTTGCTGAGTCTAATTATGGTGGCTGCCAAAAAAGCAATTACTAGAAAATGGAAATCAAAGTCTAAACCAACTTTACTAGAAGGAGTGAATATAGTAACAGAGATAAAACAAATGGAACTGGGATTTTAGAAAAGGACAGAAGTAAATTACACAGAAAAAATGGGAAATGTGGGACCACTGCATGCAGAGGAGGAACGATGTTTCAATGGAGGCAGGATCTGAATGAGCTGTGTAATGGTTGACTGACAATGACTGAGTATATTAAAAGTGATGTATAATGTTTGCAGCTACAGTTGTGTTAGCACGATTTGCAGGGTATAATGTTTGCAACTGAGATTGTGCCGCTATGATTTATTTTCATTTATATAAATGTAAGATTGTCCGTGTCACACATAATAATTTAATAAAGATGTTTCTTGTCAAAAAATAAATAAATAAATAGTTACTTTGAACAAGACTGATTTATGGTCTGACTTTACCAGGGAGGGCATCATACAGGGGGAAGTGCAGTGATCCCCTCCCCATGTTGGTGAGTACTGTGTCTAGGACATTTGAGCCCTTTGTGGGGATGCAGGCTATCTGCTCCAGAGCATTTATATTGAGAAAGTCCACGAATGCCTGGGTGAACAAATTCATGCTCACCTAGTCAACGGAAGGATAGCTGAAATTTCCTATGATTAAGGTGCTGAGCTGTATGGCGAGTGACTCCAGTAAGTCCAGGTAGGTGACGTGCTTTTCTTGGTTCATGGTCGGAGACCTATAGCTACCAATGATGCGGTAGTGTATTTTGCCTACAGTTCATTTGACATGGAGTGGTTTCAGATAGTCATACTGTTTGACCAGTCTTGAGGTGTACTTGGCTTTAATGAGGATGGATACACCTCCACCTTTGGTTCTTTCATACTCATTTTGAGGTCTGAATATGTGGAAGGCATTTGTAGCCTTGCATGGCCAGGGTGCTCTCCATGGCCTTGAACCATGTCTCAGTGACTGCACAGATGTCAGCATCTTCCAAGGTGAGGAGTGCTTTCAGGGATTGCAATTTCATGTTTAGACTCCTAGCACTAAGCAGTAGAGCCTTGAGTTTGTCTCGAGTGGATTTTGTAATGTCTGGAAAAAAAAAAAGCACTATGAAGGAGTCAAGCACCTCTGCCAGTATCCAAAAGCCTAGAGGAGACAGGTGCAGACCATCTCTAGCAAAGCAGCATGGCCTGTCGACCATGTCTTCTCAGGCTGAGAGATACTGGATCCCCCTGGACTGACACCCAAGCTAAGCCACTTGCTGAAGTCAAACATTTTTTGCTTATATTGTGGCAACATCCTGGGTGAAGGTAGAATGCTGCTTAGGGTAGAGTCATACCTGCGTGGGGCACATAATCTGAGAGTTCAGTCCTGTCTCTCATCATATAGTCCAGATAGGTGTGTCTCAAGTCATTCACCACAACATGGATTATAACAGAGTCATAACAGTACTTGTTGTTGAGTGACTTGAATGCATGTGTGATTTGGCGGATCTTGCCACCTGACAGGCAGGCTGACTGTGACTTAGCTAGGTGGAACATCCCCTTTTTTAAAATTTAAGACAAATTTATAGTAGTGGACTGTCTGTTTCAGGGTTTTATTTTGTTCCAGTTCCTTAATTATATATAGAAATCTCATCAGTGAACCTGTCTGCCATTAATGTTTCAGGTTGCTCTAAGCTAATTTCAGTGTCAACATTTCTTAGAAGGCATTAGTGTCTTGACCATATTGAATCGTGTTTCCATTGCTGCAAAAAACTGTACATAATATGATAATAGCTCCTGAAAGCCAACAGCACCTGCTTTGGGATGAATACTAAGTTGTCTCTGGGTCCCTATCAGTTCAGCAAAAAATCGGTTCAGCAAATGGCATTTTCAGTGCACTTACATCGAACATGCCATTCATCAAAATGTTCATACTGAGACTGCAGTACAGTGAGGATCAGGAAATTTGCCCTTTCCTCACTGTAGGGTGATCTCAGAGTTGGTATATATAATTAGTGGGGGATATGGGGGGCACAGCCTCCCACATGAGTAAAATTTGATGAATGGCATTTCTGATGTAATGCCGTTCGATCAAGTGCTACTTCGAGGAATCTATTATTTTAAACACTACTGCCTGATATCTTGATCAAGACTAGATATTTCAATACATATAAAAAAATCAATATGCTTTAATTTCACAGCCTTTTAGCTTGATCTGCCTTATAATCTGACAGCATCAATAAGTTTTCCTTCAGCTCTGCTATCTGTAGTTTGCTTATGAGGCCTCAGTTTTCCCTTTGGGACTGAATGCCTAGCATTGAGCATTGTGATGCCCGAGCATGGCCCAGCAATCAAGGAGCCTCAGTCCTCACCACTAACACCAGTGAGGGGTGTCCATATAGGGAAAGGATAATAAATATGCACACAGTAAAGTACAATTTTCCTTAAGAGCACACAGAGATCACAGTCAGTTTGGGGTTGGTTTCTCCTTTTCTCTCCAGGTCCCCAATAAGACTCCCCACTGGCACAGCTATAGGGTCCAGATTTCAACCTAGTGAGCAAGCTAAGACCTCCAACACCCTCTCTGTCCAACCAGTGCTTCGTGTCCCTGCCCAAGCAGCTGACACACACACACTCTTTGAGATAAGAGTTTATACAACCACACAGACACTCCTGGGGAAGGCTGGCACAGATTCTCCAGCTGTGCCCCCTTTCTGCCCAGTCTAAAAGGTAGTAACAGCTGCCACCACCCACTAATATCAGCTACTCCAAGGCCCTTCTAAAAGGGGTGTCCAATTATTACTGTGCAATATTATTATCCAAATGATAAGTGTGATTGAACAGCAAAGCTTATTTTGAGTGACTTGGTACAATATCACTATATTCATGCAATGTACTCTAGAGATTAAATTATCTCTACACAAAACAGCCACAGTTGAAAGGTTTAAAAATATTAAATAATAAATAATAAAAACACAAGACAATACTTCTTACTACACAGTGCTAGTCAAGGGTTCAGGGATCACAGAGAGATGTTTAAAATAATACAGTAGAAAAGTTCTGACATCACAGAAAAACACTTAGTCTAATCTTCCTAATTCCTAGCTATTTCTAAGAGAAACACTAAAGTCTAAGATCCTACTTACATATAAATACAGGCAGTGCTGGTGATGTTGGATGTTCTCAAGACAAATGCTTTCATTCTTTCTGTCCTTAAATTGATAACACAGTACCACTGATTTATTTTATTTTTATTTTATTTTATTTTACATTTGTTGACCGGGATAGTCTGACTGGATGTATGTCCATTTTCAGCAGAGGCCTGAGGAGAAAAGCTCTACATTAAGACAATTTACAAGACAGAAATTTTGAACATATGCAACACAGATAATGTCAGACAGGTAAAACATTTCAAATACAGGAACATTTATATACTACTGTTACAGTAACATACCAACATACCCGACTAAATAAGTTAAACATTTTGAGTAAAAGGATTAATAAAACATTTTTTATTTATTTATTTATTTATTTTGGTTAACATTGTTTATAAAGTTTACCAAACCTTAGGAGGTGAGCTACTACAGTAGGAATTAATAGAGAATATCAGAGCACCTGAAATAGCATGTTAAAGATAGATAGTAAAGAATGGTCCTGCTAGGGGAGAAAGTGTCAGTCAGGATTTGTGCATGGGCAAAGCCATTGGGCTTTAAGGAAGATTCTTAATTGCTTCTTGAAAAGTGGGGTAGGAGAAAGGGCTGTTAGTTCAGTTGGAAGAGTGTTCCAAGAGTTACCAATAGAGTTTGAGAACAAGCTATCTCCAGATTTGTTGTTGGACTTTAGGGTAGCTACTAGTACCTTATTAGCTGATCGAAGGGTTGTTAGATTTTTATATGGGCAGATGAGGGTAGAGAGTATGGGTGTATTTGTGGGATGGTGTAAGATCTTGTGTATAGTAGTAAGTTGCTGGAAGATAATCTGGTTTTGCAATTCCAGCCATCCTAGCAATTTAAGATTTTGGCAGTGGTGGGTTTGAAAAGGGGCACCAGTGGCAAATCTAGCTATGTTATTATAGGCTGTTTCCAACTTATGGAGATTATTTCTGGATAAGTTGGTATAGACTGGGGATGCATAGAGAAGGGTGGAGATTAAGTGAGTTCGGGCAATAGCAGTCCTAGCTAGAGGTGTGAGATAGGGTTTAAGTCTGTAGAGGAAACTGAGTTTTTTATTAACTGATTTAATGATTAGGTTGATATGTGTGTGTGTCGAAGTTTAGATTATGATCAATTGTTACACCTAAAAGTTTGGTGGTTGTGTCTGGAGTTATTACAGGACCATTATTAGAAGTAATTGTGAAGTTGATAGCAGGAGACTTCTGAGTGGGAGAGAATAGTACCAATTTTGTTTTGTGGGGGTTAAGAAGGAGACAGCATTGATGGAACCAGTTTTCAACTAAGGTAAATACTGTTGGGTACTCTAACGAAGTCCAGCAGGCGAGGAGGCTGAACATATTAATGTCGAGTCGTCTGCATATTGTATGCAGGTGGTTTGTGGAAGGGATATTTTCAGATCATTTATGAAAATAGTGAAGAGGAGGGCTCCCAGAATAGAGCCTTGTGGGACTCCAACAGTTATAGGGAGAAGAGTAGATATTTTATTTTCCCAGAGGACTGCTTGTTGTCTATTTCCTAGATAGGATTTGAACCAATTAACTGTCTGGGTATCTAGTGAAAGTGATTTGCGTGAGTTTAACAGTAATTGATGATTAATCATATCAAATGCTTTTGAGAGGTCAATAAAGAGGGCTGAGGACAGTAAGCTGTTGTTACGATTTTTATTAATGCAGTCAGAAAAGGATAGTAGAGCAGTTGTAGTACTACGGAAAGGCCTAAAACCATGCTGGCAGTCAACTAGCAGGTGGTTTTGGAGGAGATGATCAAGTAGCTGATGGTGAATACATCTCTCCATAATTTTTACTAAGGGGGAAAGTAGGACTATGGGGCGGAAGTTTGAGAGTTCATTTGAGTTCCCACCCTTATGCAGTGGGATAATATATGAGACTTTTCAGAGGGATGGGATGGAACTTTCTGTAATGGTTCTGTTAAATAAGATGGAAACAGGGTAGGCAAGCACTCCAGCTGCCATTTGAAGGTATTCAGCTGGGAGGATGTCAGCTGATGGAGTGCATGGTTTAAGCTTAAGAAGTAGGGAGTGTATGAGAGATGTTGGGACAGGCTGCAGTTGTAATATATGGGGTAGGGTGGTTGGGAAGGTTGAGTCAGTGGTGGTAACAGGTGGTAAGGTATTTGCTAAAGTTTGAACAGTTTCTGAAAACAATTTGTTAAAAATATCAGCAATTTGGTTGGGAGAAGTATGAGTCAAGTTAGAGGAGGTAGGTGTTTTGGCTTGTCCAGGATGGAGTAATTTATTTAATCCTGACCAGACTTTTTGTGGGTTTTAGATATTGGGTTTTTTGGAATTTAAGGTAATATTTTTTTATTGAGGAATATTGATTTTAGTGGCATTCCTGAGCTGTTTGAAGTTTAAATGATCAATAGGGTCTTTGGTACTTCTCCATATATTCCAGATTTTCTCAGTCTCATTTTTTCCTTGTCTCATTTGAGAGCCAGGGAGCAGGTTTGTTCATAATTTTAATAGTACGAGAGGGGGCATGGTGCTCAAGGATTTTTTGGAATGTATTGTTAAAAAAAGGGACTGCTTCATTGAGAGGTAGATATTTTAGGGGTGACCAATTGCAGGCTTTTAGCTCTGCTTGAAAGTTACCTAGGTTCAGGTTCTTTTTGTTCTGGGTGGTTCTAAAGTTTAGTTGAGTGGGAATGGTGATCTTTTGTTATAAAGGTAAGAGAGTGGTCACTAATATCATTAGGAAGTATGTCTATTTTGTAAGATTGGGGGTTATTGTTGACTAGTATCCAGTCTAAGGTAGTTTGTTTGCTGCTAGGTTTATGGGTTCTGGTAGGGTCAGTGATAGTTTGATAGAAGCCAAAGAGATTAATGTGAGATGTAGTTTTGTCAGAAATACAACAGTTCCAGTCAATATTAAAGTCTCCAAGGAGAATGGCTTCTTGTGGGAATGATGTGGAAAGCCAGTTAAGAATATTTTCAAGAGTACTTATGTTGTTGCCTGGGGGGGGATGTAAGAGCAAATTATGTATATAGATTTATTAGTATTAATTTGGAGCTTAGATATTAAGATTTCAGCATTGCTAGGTGAGGGAGGTTGAGTGTTTAGTGAGGTTACCTGTAGTTCATATTTAAACAATATCACCACCCCCCCCCACACACACTTTTTGTTAGAACAGTCAATTCTAAGGATGTTATAACCTGGAGGGATGATATCATTGCCTTTAGTAACTGGTTTGAGCCAGGTTTCTGTGAGACATAGGATGTCAAAGGAATGTACGTCTAGTAGGGCATGAAGTTGGGTAATTTTGTTATTTAAACTACGAATATTGAGGTGGGCAATGAGAAGAGAGTTCAAGGAAGAAGAGGGGGCATGGGAAATAGAGGTGAAGGAAGAATGGGAGTCAGGGAAGTTATTACCAGACCCTGGGTTTGGGTAAATGTTGCCTTGTAGTAGTAGGTACTGAGGATTGTGTGGACGTTTTGCTAGTTTACATAAAATAGGGTCTATTTTTCTGGTTTGGAAATACTTAATATGGTTTAATCAGTGAAACTGTGAGAGAAGGTAGGCTGATGAGGATGTAATGTTACTGTGGGTTTGTGAGGCTGATAGAAAGGGGAAGTTTGTTTAAAGGAGTGTTGAAATTGAAAGGAGCTCAAGAATTCATAGCCTGTGAGGCTATGAGATAGAAGTAGAGTGGAAAGAATTATGGGCAAGAGGAGGAAATTAGAGAGTTTTAGTAAGCCAGGGGTTGACATAATGAGAGAATGTGGAAATGTAAGTAATGAGAAAATAAGGGGTTATAGAAGGGCAAATATGAGGTGGGTTTGTTTAATGAGGAAAGTATAGACAGTGGAAGGTGTGAGTAAATTAGTAACAGATGGTTGAGTACATAACGAGATATGTTGAGCTATTAGTTGATGTGGGGTGTGGCTTCTAGCAATATAAGGGTAGGTGCTCTGGGGGTGTGTGGGAATTGGGGGTAGGGTAGGGGAGCAGAGTGAGCCCGCAGGGCGAACGGAGCGGGCAAGAGCAGTAAGGTAAGTTCATCCAAAAGACAACCAGCTGTCTTTCGTGTTTGGCATAATACAGAAGTAACCAAAGTGAAATCTGGGGAACAGAGTATAAGCTTATCAGATATGTGTAGATGATTTAGTAAAGCGAGAGTGAGGTTCTCATGTGCAGAGAGGGGGGTTAGAATTGTACTGAAATGCCAAAGAATGGGTGTAGGACCTGAGAGATAGTTAGATTTAATGCAAGAATATAGTGTAGGTAAAGACTGCCACCTAGTGGTCAGGGGAGTAATAGCAGCTGGGGGAGGTAGGCAAGAAGCTATTCCAAAGGGATAAGATATAGGATGAGGGGACAAAAGGGTGGAGGGAAGAAGTGGCTTTGGGTCTGCAGTAGGCTACTAAATCTCACACTGGAGGGTTAACAAGCAGTTATAGGTACTACAGAAAGGTAGTAAAAAGATATTTTGCAACATACAAGTACAAAAACTTTAGGAGTACAAGCTTTATGAAGCCAGGCAAGGAGTCAGCTTCAGGGGCATCTTCATGTTAGCAGGAGGTTATTCTTTAACTTTGCAGCAAGGAGGGAAACACACAGATGCACTTAATTGTACAAAATCTTTAGGAGTATGATGGTGCCTTTCTACATCAGGCTTTTTGATACCTCTGTAATTAAGCAGAAGTGGGTGGGGAGGTGTGCAGGTTCAAGGTGGGGAAAGGGATAGACACAAAGTAATGCAAGGTTGAGAGTCAGAAAAACTGGACTAAGCCAGCTGCTAAAAAGAAAACAGGAAAACCAAGCTGTTAATTGCAGGTCAGTGTGGTGCAGTATTTAACTAATAAAAGTGTATATCCAAGGTGCAAATACCAGAAGGAATAATCCAGTTACCATCCAAAATCAACTTTATTGCAGAAAAAAATCACAGCATATAAAAACATTAACGCCTTAATGAATTAACCACAGCATTTTCGTCTTGTTGCATAGACTTCTTCAGATAAAATGCCATACATTCAAATCCCTTATTTATACTCAGATGAAATGGATTGTAAATCAATTAACTAATAAAAAGCAATTGATTAGAACTTTTAAAGCCACATTCCTATAGGTGTTAAAAGGAGAAGAAACATTTAATAATAAAATGCATGTTTTTGTTTTACATTGTAAAAACAATCTGAATAAATACCTTAACGCAGTTAAAAAAAATATATATGTTTCTTAAAATCCAAAATATTAAAATCCTTTAGTTATGAAATGTTTTATAATTCATAGGAAAAAAAACATATTTTGAACACATAAAACATCAATAAAAGAAGTTTATACTCTTACATAGGGTTCTAAAACAAAGAATAATGGCATCTGGTGGCCAATTTTATTAAAAAATATATATGCATATGTTTTCCTAATTTCTTCAAAGTTTAGTAGCTCTTAATTTTAAGAGCGGTTTAATAGATACAAAATCATTCAGACCCGGTGTATAGTCTGCCCGTAGTGTTACTTGCCACCACAATTCCCTATATTCCAGGGTATCTTCCCCTGGACCACCTCTAATATTATTTTTAACACTTTCTAATACCAGGAAACCAAATGTGGCACATTTACATTCTTTGGTATGTTTAAATAGTGCATTTGTTTCTTTGCCTATTGATATTTCGTAAATGTGCTCATATATCCTCTTTTTTAACTTCCTTTCGGATTTACCCACATAAAAAGAGGCACATATTTTACAGATGGCCAAATAAATAATACCTTTAGTTTCACAATTAAAATATTCCCCACTTGTTATCCGTCTACTTCTGCTCTCCAAAAAGTATTTTTCCACACAAAGAATGTGTTTACATTGGTTACACCGACCACATTTGTAGGTGCCTATATATATGACTATACACCGGGTCTGAATGATTTTGTATCTATTAAACCGCTCTTAAAATTAAGAGCTGCTAAACTGAAGAAATTAGGAAAACATATGCATATATTTTTTTAATAAAATTGGCCACCAGATAACATTATTCTTTGTTTTAGAACCTTATGTAAGAGTATAAACTTCTTTTATTGATGGTTTATGTGTTCAAAATATGTTTTTTTCCTATGAATTGTAAAACATTTCATAACTAAAGGGTTTTAATTTTTGGATTTTAAGAAACATATATATATATTTTTAACTGCATTAAGGTATTTATTCAGATTGTTTTTACAATGTAAAACAAAAACATGCATTTTATTATTAAGTGTTTCTTCTCCTTTTAACACCTATAGGAATGTGGCTTTAAAAGTTCTAATCAATTGCTTTTTATTAGTTAATTGATTTACAATCCATTTCATCTGAGTATAAATAAGGGATTTGAATGTATGGCATTTTATCTGAAGAAGTCTATGCAACAAGACGAAAATGTTGTGGTTAATTCATTAAGGCGTTAATGTTTTTTTCTGCAATAAAGTCGATTTTGGATGGTAACTGGATTATTCCTTCTGGTTTTTGCACCTTGGATATACACTTTTACTGGTTGATTTGGGTGCAATATCCACTTTTGAATTCAGTATTTAACTAATAACTACAAATGTTATACTACTAATCTAGTACAGAGTGGTGAAAAGGACCACCACTTCTGCAGGGAAAAACAAACGTAGTATGGGCTGCAGGTACACAGGTAAACTTTTTCCAAGAGAAAGTAGTTTTACGTAATTGACCTAGGAGTACTATAGGAAGAGAGAAATGGGGGTTACCAGTAGTGTGCACACGTACAGTGAAAGGGGAAACAGTCTTCAGTTTGGAGGACAGATTAACTACAACTCTAACATACACTAGTGTAGCTGAAAGCACTTTAATGTTCCACCGATGCAGGGTCTCACAGTGCAGGGCAATGAGACAGCAATGAGACAGCCTTGGGTTGATTGGCGGTTGGCCAAGCCAGAGGATGTAACTTTTGCTGAGGGGACTGGAAGTAAAAAGGAAAAGGAGGTAAATATTAGGTCTGAAGTTTTAAAACACTCTGATTACCAAGTAACTGAGATAGAGAATGCAGGGGTGGAGCAGCATACCTTGTAAGAAACAGCACAATTCCATGAACAACACAAAATGCAAGGATAGCAGAGAGAAAAACAAAGAAAAGGTAACTGCAGTTGATACCAAGCTATTATAAGATACTCTACACTATTATGTATTGTTATAAAGGTTATAAAGACAAAAATACTAACTACTAAGCTGCTACACACTATTTAGCATTCTCCATTAAGAGTCAGGAACAACAGTGGTATAGGTTCATAGGTTCATAGGTTCATACTAGGCTATCTGCCCTGGGGCAATTATAAGCCTAGCCCGATTCTGTATGGCTTACGCCACCCCTTGATTTGAGTATACTGTGCCCTTTTTAAGGTTTAGTTTACTGTGCCTCTGTCTAATAGTGACACGGGAGTAATCCCTGGGACAAACCTACGATCCCCCATCCACCTATCGAGATTCTTCTTGAAGAGCTTCAGTGAGGTGCTCTGCCTCACATGAACTGGAATTCTATTCCAGAGCGAAGGGAGCCTCTGGGTTATGAAACTGTCCCTCCAGCAAGTTCTATTTATTTCTGTGCTGAGGTTCAAGTCCCTCGAGCGTGTGGTTCTAAGGGATTTAGATTTACTGAGGTGGAGCATGCCCATTAATTCTGGATTTGACATAGCTTTGTATGTCAGGCATAGATCGCCTCGAAGTAGGCGGTATGCAACTGAGTAGAGCTGGAGTTTTTTTAACCGAGCAGCATATGGCATCTGTTTGAGACCCTTGATCCTCTTGGTGAGATACTTTTGGGGTCTCTCTAATTGCTGCAGGTGTCGGGTAAGGTACATCCCAAAAGGGGCATTGCATTCTATGATGGGCCTGATGAGGGATGAATAAAGGGGCATGATTACCTCTCTTGATCTAGATGTGAAACCCTTCATGATGAGGTGGGCTATGTAGAAGGTCTTTCTAACCACTTTGGCAATGTGGTTTTCAAAGGAGAGATTGCTATCAACTTGGGTCCCCAGGTCCCTAATAACTTTCTCTGTACTTAATGGGTTTCCGCCTATGTGGTAATTTGTGGGCACATTGTTTTTGCCAAAGGGTATGACTATACATGTTTTGGCATTTAGCTTTAAACCATGGCGCTGCCACCAGTTATCTGTCTCTGTGAGACCTTTTTGAAGGATGTTTGTGTCAGCTGGAGAGTCGAATATGGTGCCCAGTTTGCAGTCGTCTGCAAACTTGGTGAGCCACAGTCCTTCCACGTTTGCCTGTACCTGGGAAAAGTATATACTGAACAAGAGTGGTCCCAGGACAGAGCCCTGTGGGACGCCACTTGTGACCGGTTTCGAGTCTGACATGGCTCTAGCAACTCTCACTCTGTGGGTTTTGTCTTTGAGCCAGTTTGCGACCCATCTTGTGACATAGGGGTTTGCATTTAAGCTGGATAGCTTATCTATGATGCCCGAGTGGGGTATTGTGTCAAATGCCTTTGCAAAGTCCAGATAGGCTGTGTGGACTACCTTCCCTTCATCTATGGCTTTGGTGACTGTTTCGAAGAAGTCAACCAGGTTCAAAAGGCAGGATCTGCCCTTGACAAAGCCAAACTGGGTAGGATCTAGTGTCTGTAGGTACCCAATGTCTTTGTTTATGAGCTCCATGATGATCCTCTCCATAGCCTTGCAGACTAAGCTAGTCAGGCTTATGGGGCGACAGTTTCCAGGGTCCGTAGAGGCTCCACCTTTGTGGAGTGGGACCACTGTTGCTGTATGCCATTCTGTGGGCACATATCCTGTAGTGAGACTGAGATTGTATAGCTGTTTTATTTGAGGGATTAGTTCCTCTTGAAGTTCATGTAGGACGCAACCTGGAATGCCATCTGGTCCCATGGAAGCAGTGTTTTTTGCTTTGGAGAGGGCAGCCTTCACCTGAGCATCAGAGATGTTTGGGAGGCAGCCCTCTGCCGGGATAGATACTTGCTCTTTTGGGGGAGAGGGGGTGGAGAAGTTTGCACTGAACCTGTCTGCCAGGATATCGGTGATGTCTGTGGGTTCAGTGTATTTTTTGTTGTTTAGAATCAACTCAGAACAAGTCTGGGAGTTGCATCCCAGGTTCCTAACATAACTGAAAAAAGCCTTATGATTGTCTTTGGTGTCCTGTGCAATTTTTCTCTCGAAGCTGGCCTTGGAGGATTTTATGAGGGATCGTAATTTTTGCTAGTACTGATCAGAGATGCCTTCCCTATTAGGGATTTTGCTCTATCATGTAGTAGCTTCCTCCTTCTGTTGTACAGTTTATTTATGGCAGGGGTCCACCAGACTGGACGCCTGCCTTTGGATGATTGGGTCTTGGTTTTGTTTGGGATAGCATGATCCATGCATTCCTGGAGATGTCCGTAGAATGCGTTTATATAGGATTCTGCAGTTTGGGCTGTAGTTTCCACTGGCCCTGGGGCCTTGAAGGATTCCACTTCGGTTTTGAGAAGTGAGAAGTTCACTTTTGAGAAGTTTTTCACTGTGGTTTTCTGGGCTGGGGGTGGGGTCGAGATGTGGACATCCAGTGAAATTAATTTATGGTCTGATCTTACCAATGAGGGATATACTTCTAGTGTGGAGCATAGAGTCCCCATGTTGGTAATGATCAGGTCTAGTATGTTGTCCCCTCTTGTGGGAGTGGTGACTAGTTGTTCCATAGCATTTGAGTTTATAATTTCCAGGAACCTTTGGGCTAAGGTGCTGGGGCTTGAGTAGTGCTCCCAGTCAATATTTGGGTAGTTGAAGTCACCCAATATAATGGTGTTCGGAGAGATCTTCATGTTCTCCAATGTTTTCAGGAAAGCCGAGTGGGATTCCTGACTTTGAGAGGGTGGTCTGTAGGATGCTATAAACTGAAAAGCAGTCTTGCCCACTGTTAGTTGCACATGGATGGTCTCTGATACTTCGTGCAATGCCACTAATCTGGAGGTATGGATATCCTTGATAAATATGGAAACTCCCCCTCATTTTGTGGTTCAGTCCGGGTTTTGGGGCCGAAAAGAATGATATGAGGTATAGCCTGGTAGTGCTGGGGTGCTCTCTGGAGCCTTGAACCAGGTTTCCATCACTGCACAGATATCGATGTTCTCCATACTGAGGAGAGCTTTGAGTGCATGCATCTTGAGGTTAAGACTTCTGGCGTTAAGCAGCATTACCCTTAGTTTCTTGTTCCTTGTGCTGTCTATGGGGGTGGGTTTGACTTTTGAGCCTTGCCTAAAAAGGCACTATGGGGGTGGCAAGAGCATTTGCCAATATCCAAAACCCAGTGGTGACCGGTGCAAGCTGTCCCTAGCGAAGCAACATGGCTTGTCGAGCATGTCATCCCAGGCTGACAGACACTGGATCCCCTTTGAATGACACCAAAATTTTAGCCAATTGTTAAAATCGATCATTTTGTCTTTGTACTGTGGCATCATTCTAGGTGAGGGTAAGATGCTGCTCAAGGTCAGGGTCATACCAGCCTGGGCTACATGATCAGAGAGCTCCTCTATGTCTCTTTTCATGTAGTCCAGGGAGGTACGTCTCAGGTCATTCACACCAGCATGTACAATGACTGAGTCATATTTGTATTTGCTTTGGAGTGACCTGAGTGCTTGCGTTATGTGGCGGATCCTAGCACCCGACAGGCAGCTCACCATGACCTTCTCTTTATTCAGCCTGGTGAGTGGGACGTCAGTGTGTCTGACAATTGAGTCACCTATTACAAGAGTATCAGGTGTGTTATTCAGCCTTAAGGGCTGTGGCTGCTTGGCACACTGACTTTGTGGGCTGTTTGTTGTGCGTGTTTTATTTTGAGGTAGCGTTTGCTTGGATGTCTGCTTTGGAGGTCTCTGTTGCTTAGGTAGATTTTTATTTAGAGCCTCTGATTATGTTTTTGTGTATTTATGTGTTTGGTTCGCTGATGTGGTGGGACTATGTGATACTGGAATTGTGTTGTGTGAGGTTACCTTCTCCTCCTGACTGGTTACACCAGTTTTGAGATGAGAGAGCTCAGCCTCCAGTTTGGCTAAATAGTTGCATCTCTCACATATATTTGAACCTGTTTGGAGGAGGAGAGGGTTGTCCGTGTACATGAGACAGTTGTAACATTGCCTCAAAATTCCCAGATTCACCAGCTGAACTGGAGAGGAAACCATTGAGTGACCTTTGGACATGCTAGAGTAATATAGGGAAACTGAATTTAAGATGGGCCAATAGAGGACAGGGTAATCGTAGAGAGTATAAGAGTAAGTAGTGCTTATGGTTTAATAGTGCTTACTTGTAGGATTACTTAATTGGACCAGTGAAGGGCCTTAGAATGAGAATATGGTGTTTAAATTGAGGGATAGAGCAGTTCTAATGGAAAAAGTGAAAAGCAGACTTTGTGGAGCCAGGAATAGTTTAAACCCAATTAGGCGGCGCTGCCCACTGTTGCGCTATGCACAAAAATGCTCAAAACCGCGCAAAAGAGGGTTTTAAGAGAGGAAGATGAAGGAGTTAGGAATTGACCCAAAATGGCCAATAAAACTACAGTTTCAAGTCAGTAACCACTCCCACAGGGGCAGGCAGGCTGCTCAATGGTTTTCACTGCCACTGATCAACAGAGAGACTTCCCTTTAGCCCAAGCAAAAAATGGCCTCCAAGAAACTTACAAACAGTTCAAGAACAGCAAGCCTGTAACTGAACTTTTTTAAATCTCAGAAAAGTGAGAAAAAAGCAAGATTGTTTTTTTGTTTTTTTGTTTTTTTTCAGAGATACCAGAGGTTCACAAGTATCAACAAGTTATAACAGTGCAGTAAATGACCCCACACAAGAGTGCTAGGCCAAAGACAGATAAAATGCAAGTTTTGAGAAAAAAATGATTTTAAAAATAAGTGCAAACAGGAAATTCAGTAAACAGCTCTAGGTTGTGCTCTAAATACAGTTACTAATGCAGAAATCAAGTTTAACAAGCCAGAAAATGCTCAAAATAGGCAGCTATGCAGAAAAACTTAGCAAATAAACAGAGGAAAAATACTTAAAATCTCAAAAGTGGCTCCTTTCTTCTCTCAGCGTTTTCTCCTTTTGGTGGGTGCTTCACCAACAGCCAACAAGCCTGAAATGATGCCAAAACCACGAGGCAACCAGTTTTTTCAGAGAGGAAATCTAATGCTCAAATAAATTGACCCAAAATGGCCATTAAAACTATAGTTTTAAGTCAGTAACCACTCCCACAGGGGCAGGCAGGCTGCTCAATGGTTTTCACTGCCACTGATCAACAGAGAGACTTCCCTTTAGCCCAAGCAAAAAATGGCCTCCAAGAAACTTACAAACAGTTCAAGAACAGCAAGCCTGTAACTGAACTTTTTTAAATCTCAGAAAAGTGGGAAAAAAGCAAGATTTTGTTTTTTTTTTTGTTTTTTTCAGAGATAGCAGAGGTTCACAAGTGTCAACAAGTTATAACAGTGCAGTAAATGACCCCACACAAGAGTGCTAGGCCAAAGACAGATAAAATGCAAGTTTTGAGAAAAAAATGATTTTAAAAATAAGTGCAAACAGGAAATTCAGTAAACAGCTCTAGGTTGTGCTCTAAATACAGTTACTAATGCAGAAATCAAGTTTAACAAGCCAGAAAATGCTCAAAACAGGTGGCTATGCAGAAAAACTTAGCAAATAAACAGAGGAAAAATACTTAAAATCTCAAAAGTGGCTCCTTTCTTCTCTCAGCGTTTTCTCCTCTTGGTGGGTGCTACAGAAACACAAGTAACTTCTAAGCCGCTACACACAGTTTAACAGTCTGCACTAAAAGTCAATAATCAGCGGTGTGCTACAGAAACAAGTAAGTACTAAGATGCTACATTCTAGAGTGTTTAGATTATTTCAGATTACATCATTTATTTCTGGTTCCCAGGCTAACAGACTCTCAGAGGTTAATAGCCTTTTGATCTTGCAGCTGGTCAGGAAGCAGAGCAATAAAAGACATTATACCTGCAAATTCTAGTAATTGACTATGGCCTGAAAACAATAGGCAGAATTCCTTCATCCAGACATACCGGCTCTGAATTCTGACATCAAAGACTGTCATGAAATGCTTGACTTAGCTTTCTTACAGCAGTGTGCACTGTTGTTACATTTTTGCAGTTCAATATCCAATGCAGTCTTTTCACATTTAAGAGAACAAACTTGTGGCTTACATTAATATTTACAAATGACAGAATTATCTACAAAATTCTATCTGGCTAGGCTGGCAGCCTTCACTTATCTTCACAAGCATCATAATCTCTTAAAGGACAGCCAACATCTTACACATGAAACAAGTTGTAAAGGCTGCCAGCCTAGCCAGATAGAATTTTATGGATAATTCTGTCATTTATAAATATTAATGTAAGCCACAGGCTTGATGTCTTAAATGGAAAAAATGCTGTTATATGTGGAACTGCAAAAATGTAACAATAGTGCACTCTACTGACCAAGTAAAGCATGCTGTGACCCTTTGATGTAAACATGGCTGCGGCCAGTCTAGATGAAGGAATTCTTGCTCTTGTTTTAAGGCCAGAGTTAATGGCCAGAATCTGCATGCATAAATGTCATGTATTGCTCTAGTTTCTGCCCAGAGGTTAAGAATGTAAATGTAGTTTCTGTTGGCCTGGGAACCCAGGGAAGTGTGAAGAATGATGTAATGTGAACCAGGAATGTGATTTTAAAAACAGAGAATCAGAGAGCATTAAGCATTTTTGTCTTGACCATCCAACTCAGTACTGCCTTTGCTCTATATGTAAGTTTATCTTAGATTTGTGTTCTCTTAGAAATAGCTAGAAACTAGAAAGATTAGACTAAGTGTTTTTCTGTGATGTCAGAACTGTACTATTGAATTATTTTAAGTATTTATCTGTGATCTCTGAACTCTTGACTAGTACTGTGTAGTAAAAAGTATTGTCTTGTGTTTTCACTATTTATTATTAAATATTTTTAAACCCTTTCAACTGCGGCTGTTTTGTAGAGATAATTTAAGCTCTTAAGAGTACTTGCATGCCTTTGGTAAAATTGTACAAAACCACTCTAATAGCTTTAGCCGTGGGCTATACTACCAATTGGATAATAATATTGCACAGTAATAATTGGACACCCTTTTAAGGACCTTTGAGTAGCTGATAAATATTAGTGGGTGGTGGTAGCTGGTACTACCGTATAGTCTGGGAAAAAGGGGCACAGCAAGAACCTGTGCCAGCCTTCCCCAGGAGTGTCTATGTGGTTGTATAAACTCTTGTGTGTGTGTGTGTGTGTGTGTGTGTGTGTGTGTGTGTGTGTGTGTGTGTGTGTGTGTGTCAGCTACTTGGGCAGGGACATGAAGCACTGGTTGGACAGAGAGGGTGCTGGAGGTTTTAGCTTGCCCAGCTAGGCTGAGATCTGGACCCTGTAGCTGTGCCAGTGGGGAGTCTTATTGGGGACTTGGAGAGCAAGGGAGCGACCAGCCCTGGACTGACTGTGATCTCTGTGTGCTCTTAAGGGCAATTGCACTTTACTGTGTGTGTTTGTTATCCGTTCCTCCTATATGAGACACCCCTCACTGGTGTTAGTGGTGAGGATTGAGGCTCCTTGATTGCTGGGCCAGGGCACAGGCATCAAACAAGTGCATTCTTTTAAAATTTGTGTCAAACCTGGTTTGAAATGTTCTCACTGTACTGATTAAAGAGTTGTCTATACCACTTCCACGACTTTCCAACAATGAATGTAGTTCCTTAACCCTAACTCAAACTCTTCATCTTTTCAGAAATATAAATTTATCATCTTTGTGTAATGTAAGTTTTAAAATGCTGGAGGTGTGATTCTATAAGACAACGGTAAGAATCTCTAATAAAGTTATGAAAGTCCTATGTTCTTTTATTATCAGGATCTTGGCAATGAATGAGGAATATTACAATATGTAAGAAAAATATGTGAAACTATGGGTAAGTAGACCTACTTATCTGTAAGCATCCATAAAGTTCTGTATTTTTATGTATCCCGAAGAAACTTCCCAAAAAACAAGTACATGTAAAGTTTTTTATCTTGTATCTTGAATGCAGTGTTTTAGTTTCCCATTACATGACCAATACGTCCTGAAAGGCTAACCATTTATGTAGGAGAGAGGAGATTTCCCTCTGTACCACAGCTGGTTGTATGTACTAACCATGGTAATGTTTTCACGTTACATAATTCCTCTGCATTGCAAATCTTCTCTGTCTCATTTTCATTCAAGTAAAAAGGGAACTTCTTACAGAATAAAGCTGACCCCCCACCCCCCACCCCCACCGCAGCATGAATAAGTTGCCATGTTCCTAGGCCAAGAGGTGTATTTCCAGGAAGAGAATTATACTGACTTTTAATTTCCTAATAAAAGCACCAGTCTTGTTTAACAGGTGACAAAAGTCTATTCACATCCAGTGTTCCATGAAAACAAGCTATAATCACCACCATTTGATTAATTGCTAAATAATAAATCCTTAGCATTTGAAGACATACAAGTGTGTTTGTCCCTCTTGTCATGGATATAAATGCAATCTGAGACATTTAGGGCAGTATCTGATAAGACTAAACTATTTACAACGGAAAAGAAATGAAAGCAAACCTATAACTAGGGAGTTAGACTTTTTATTTTTTCAGTGTTGGACTACTTAAGGAAATACTCACTGAACAGGGGCTCCCATTTATGTACCAACTGTGCTAGTATTTTAAGCCAGATAATTAAAAAAACGTAGTGTATCATCCCCAGACACATGGGTCAGTGGAGTATTTTAACTGAATATTAAAGCCAATGCTTAGAAAAATTAATGAGGATGATGGCGAACACTGGGACACATAATACCATATCCCGTTTGCCAATAGAAGAATCATGAGCCTCAAGAGGGCTCAGTCCTTTTGTGTTGTTTTATGACAGGCATCCTCAAGGACTGTTAATATCGGAGAAATTTGGGAATAATAGAAAACTCTGTTTACAAGTGTCACAGAACTTACAATATGGTCTGAAAGTAGTAATGCCCATTGTATGGGAATACATGGAAAGTGCACTGCACAACCAGGGCTGTATAACATAAATGCATGGACTAGGGATTGGTCTCCTCTGCAGAAAACACCGTTCTGGCTAAATGGCGGGCTATATTTAAAATTAGAGAAAAATTAAATGATCTGAAAAACAGGGTTAAACAGACTGATAAGAGGAACAGATAACAGAGATGCCAGTTTAACCTTCTAAAACCATGTAAAGAAATACAAACCTGTATAGTTAGCTTAATGGCAGAAACAATATTTCTGGTGAATAAAGAAGATTTACCTCTATGTCTGCAGTGCAATAAATTACACAATGTATAAGCCACAGAAATAAGTAATAATGGAGTTTCTGTTAAGAAACAGGGAAGTGTTTTCAGAACAAATCTTATTCAACACAATAATGAGACCATAAAAGTATTCAGGACTATCACTATGTCACATATAACATAGAAAATACATATGTTATTGAATAAATGATCAATAGTAATAAGGATGTCCAAAACATGAACCCATTTGTAAGAATAATCTGGAAGAATGGATGATTCTGTGATAATGTCAGGTAGTGCCAGCTATGCCAGAGAGAGTAGGGCAGTGCATGTGTAACATATGCCAGTATAGCTAGCTGGAGTTTTGTAAAGACTTTTATGTCATTTATATTTCAAGCTGATTCATACAGATACTTATGTTAAAATGTATTTGTAAAGTTGCTTGTGTTTAAAATGTATCAACAATGAGTCCTGCTGGACAGAAAAGAAATAAACATGTATGTCAGACTGTATTGTTGTAACTAATGAAATGTATATATTTTAACAGAGGATACTGGAAGGGAAGGGGATTAAGCACAGCCCAGCTAACCTTAAGAAAAATAGTCTGAAATTAAATGACTTGGTTTAGGCTATAAAGATTTTATCTCATAGGCCTGAATTTAGCCAAAGACGCAATGTCTGGGCTGGGATCCTGATTTTATTATTCTTAGTGATGAATTAATTGCTAGCCTGGGATGCCAGAGAATGGTTGCTTGGTCTCGGCAGGAAGGATGAAAGGGTTGGAATTGTTTTACAGTCTCCAGATGCTAGAATAAGCCTTAGCAAAGTTCTAGGTGTGTATTATGACACATCTGTGCTAGATCTTGGCTCAGTATCTAGTAAGGGAGTAGTGTGAGAACCACAGAATCAGATGACCCAGCAATCTTTCAGATATTTATCAGTGTGGCCATGTCCAGACCTGCGTAACTTTGGAAAGTATCTTACTAAAATACAATATTTATGGATAAGGGAAAGGCAGCCTCTAGCAAATCTAGCTTAACAATTCTTGGCGGAACTCAAATTAATGTTGTCATTTACAAGTTATGAGGACGGGACAGTGGCACATCAGATAGCATTGTTGCCTCAAAGCAAGAGGTTTCACTTGGGTTTCCTCCAGGTGCGCATTTTTTTTCTCCCACATTCCAAAGACACGCATTAGGTGGATTGGACACTCTAAACTAGCCAAAGATGTGAGTGTACATATGAGAGTTTGGTGTGAAAGAACTATCACAGCTGGGCTAGCCACCCAGCAATGTAAACATTGACTCTTGATGATTGTTACTGTTGAAGTGACACCCCAAATCCATGAGCAAAAATTGGAAAAGGGGGGTGGTGGATGAATTTCTAAGTTCTGAAGTGTGATCTATGAAAGTTATTTTTAGAAATCTGGCATCAAGATAATGTAAAAGAGTTGTTGTTGTTGTTGTTGTGTCTTTCGGCTTATCCCAGTTAGGGGTCGCCACAGCGGAACTCCGGTCTGCTAATGTTTGGTAGTGGATTTTTACGTGCCGAGTTACCAGCCCTGACGCACAACCTTCAACGAAGACATGCCCATTCACGCATGCCTCCACACAGAAGACGCTCTAGCTGAGAATCGAATGGGACAACGTCTTGCTGTGAGGCGGCAACGCTACCGCAGCACCACTACCGCGGGTAAGATAATGTAAAAGAGTATGTTTCCTAAAATTAAAGCTGATTTTTTTCTGGTCTGAATGTATTTTTCTTTAAGATTTCCAAAGGAAAGTATTTCTTTCATTTTTCAGTTTTTAGTATTTTGGTAGACTGGGTTTTTGGTAAATATCCATTTTAGTATGTAGGAATCAGTCAGGAGTGACTCATTGTTTTTCTGCATTTCAATCAGTTACCATAAACATATATATATATATATATATATATATATATATATATATATATGTGTGTGTGTGTGTGTGTGTGTGTGTGTATGTATATAGTTCCCCTTTATAATCTCGAAATACTGAAATCTCAAGACCATAAAGACGAAACTTCAAAATAGCAAAAGTGCATAATCACGAATTCGAATATCTCGAATCTGCAGTTATGCACTTACGCTATGTTACAGATAGTGTTTGACTGGGATGGTGTTCAGTGTACTGAGTGGATTTACATGCAATTTAAGGTAAGTTAGTGTATATAAGTGTGTTTGTAAGTTGTACGTGTGGGTTAGGGTAGGCAGGTGAAAGTATGAGTGTGTAAGTGTTGGATGTGTTGGTCTTTGTTACGTGTGATGGTGTTTGTGTGTGTATGTGTGTGTGCGTGTGCGTGTGCGTGTGTGTGTGTGTGTGTGTGTGTGCGTGTGTGTGTGTGTGCATGCGTGTGTGTGTGTGTATACACACACACGTACACAAGCGCATGCACACACACACACACACACACACACACACACACACACACATATTGCAGTTTAACAGTAACAGCCTTTACAGTTATAGCCGTACCTGTAAAGTGTATTTCAGTACAAGGAACGTTCCTCATTTTGAGTCTTTCCTTGTTCTGCATTGAAATAGTTACACATCCATTTTTGCAAATCCTTTCAAACAAATGCTCATGGTATATAATACAGAATCATACTAATTCATCAAAAGAATTTGTATGAATATAAGGTAACTCATTTTAACCTTTCTGTGTGCTTCCTAGGTACAGGTGTTAGTAGGTGTTGCACATTTTGCGCAGTTTTCCACACTGTGAGAGATGATGTCCCAAATTTATAAAGACAGATGCTTGCAGATTTGGGTTACAGATGTCTTTAACATCAAAAATACAAGTTAAATGATGTTACATTTAAATCTCATCCGGGACTGGTGACCTTTGTCCCTGACTCTGGAGCATAGCTCATAGCTCTCAACCTTCTATCTCCAAATTGAGGAACACTAGACCTCATAATGTGGAACAAATGGGCAAAATGTGGAACACATACTAACAGCTTACTAACAACTTCAACTAGGATGGTCAAAATATGCTGGTTTTACTTATAAAAAAGATCTTTAAATGGATTGATATGCTATGATCCATACCTCTCAACTGTACAGATTTTTGCCTCATACGTTTGGTCTATTTCTCATACAGTTGTGGTTTTCTGGCAAATCACTGGCAAAACATTGAGGGTTGAAGTCAGAAAAATAATTATACACATTTGAGTTCCAGACTTCATAAGCTAAGGAAAATGCATACTAATGCAAAACCTGCTATTCTATCATTCAACTTCCCAAGTATGTAAAGAGCAGTATTTAAAAAGTGTTCTTGTTTTGGGGACTTTATCCCCCTACTATGTATGGCTTTGTCCAGATTTCTTGCTTTAAGAAGTTGAGAGGTATGAATCAATTTCTATTTACCATGGATATCATTTAAAATATTCCTAACAATGAATGTGTAATTGACCCTTTCAATACAGAACTTCGGGGAACATGAACTTTTTAAGACCCCAAATGAGGTATGTTCCTCTTAATGAGGTACACTTAATGGTATGCATAGCTCTTAAGCAATCAAGGACAAATCCGCAAACAACTGGGGATCGTTTTTAAAGTATTAGGACTATTAACTGGAGACTTTGACAGAGTAAGAGACTGCATTAGTTTACAGTTTCTGAAGTAAAAGAAGACTATAATAATTCTTAATTATTGTCATTTTTTATTAAGTGTAGCTCAACACCTTTTCTACAAAACTAACATGTTTTAGGAAGGATTAAGAGGGACAAAGCTAAAATCTGAATCCAATCAAGGACACTTGAGAGGTATGGGTCACTCTGGAGAACAGGTTGTGAATTAATGCCACTTTATTCCGTCATTTAATGTGACTTCTGAATTGCAGCACTTTTGCCATAAAAGAATGCTAGGCAGGATTCCCGTGAATGACCCTCACATTGCAATTTCGGGTTCCCAGATTCTTGTAAAAACAAGCTAGACCAGTCCATAGCAAGTGGAGGAGGCTTCTGTTGTAACGCAGGAGGGCGATCGACGCTGCTCTGCACCTCTTAGTACATTTTCTCTGCTCTTCCTACCGTCTCTCTCCCGATGACCCTTTAGCAGTCATTGTTGCTTCCTGTTTACAATGGCAGCGGCTTGGAGAAGTTGTTCTCTGCTTGCTTTGTCAGGTATGTTCACTATTACTTGGGTTTTGCACTTCTCGTAGAGTTTGCACGGGAAGTAAGGCTTTGGTGTGAGAGATGAGAAGGTGTTGCGGTGTGGCGGGGACCTCGGGGGGACAGAGGTCAGGCAATTCATTCTTAAGGACACAGATGATCAATTCTCCTAGTTAGAGTTGGGGGGCGAAGAATTCTAGTAGCTCTCGTAACGTGTTTCGGTATGCCGACATTTACGCTCTTATATATTTATTGTTATACTAATAGGAAAGTTTGCTTCAGAAGTGAGTATGGCTAAGTGCTTGGGCTTACTTCTCAACTGTCCAGGTTTTCATAGAATTTTTCTCATATCGTTGGTCTGTTGCTCATAAAATGTGTGGTCTTCTAGCAAATTACTGACAATTTTAAGTCATTAAATTATGAGGTACAGTCGAGATTCAGACTTTATACCCACCAGAAAATGCATGTTAACTCAAATCCTGTTATTCTAGCAAATTTCTAGGTCTATAAAAGCAACTTTTAAAATCTCTCCCTATTGTGGGGCTTTTGTACCACAGTTATTTTAGACTTTGGACAGATGTCTGTCACTAAAAGGTTGTGTATTATATACGTGTGTGTGGGGGTCATTAACCTTAACCAAATTCTATTTATCTGTAGTGACAAACAGAGAGTGGTGTAAATCTTGCTGTTTATTAGAATAGAAAGGTAAATGAAACAAATAGTAACAATCAGTCAACGCGACTGACACGTGAGTCACAAATTGCCACAATGTTGTTGTTTTAGTAATTAAAGTTCTGTTACCAGGGACATTTACATAGGGTTACCTCTCGCGTGCTTTTTGCAGAGCAGAGCTTTGTTAGCTGCCTATGTCATGCCAAAAATAATAATCTCGTAACACGAAGCTTCAAATGTTCTGATGGTTTAGGAGCAGAAATGGAACTATTGTTGTTGCAAAGCAACTTGTACTTATTGGATACCTTATCAAAGGGGTAGGCATACTTGTTTGAGCCAACTGCCTGAAAATGTACAAGGGTAGTGTGACATTGGTGAGGACTGCGGTGGGAGTGACAGGTACGTTAAAGGTGGAGGTGGGATTACATCTAGGATCAGCTCTGAGCCCTTTCTTTTTTGCAGTGGTGATGGACAGGTTGACAGATGAGATTAGACAGGAGGCCCGTGGACTATGATGTTTGCAGATGACATTGTGATATGTAGTGAGAGTAGGGACCAGGTTGAGGAGACCCTGGAGAGGTGGACATGTGCTTTAGAGAGGAGAGGAATGAAGGTCAGCAGGGCTAAAACAGAATATATGTGTGTAAATGAGACGCAGGGTAGAGGAGTGGTGAGGATGCAGGGAGTAGAGTTGGTAAAGGTGGATGAGTTTAAGTACTTGGGATCAACAGTTCAGAGTAATGGTGAGTGTGGAAGAGAGGTGAAGAAGAGAGTACAGGCAGGGTGGAATGGGTGGAGAATAGTGTCAGGAGTGATTTGTGACAGACTGGTACCAATAAGAGTGAAAGGGAAGGTCTACAAGAGGGTAATGAGACCAGCTATGTTATATGGGTTGGAGACGGTAGCATTGTCGAAAAGGCAGGAGTCAGAGCTGGATGTGGCAGAGTTAAAGATGTTAAGATTTGCACTGGGTGTGACTAGGATGGACAGGATTAGGAATCAGTATATTAGAGGGTCAGCTCAGGTTGGACAGTTTGGAGACAAAGCAAGAGAGGTGAGATTGCGTTGGTTTGGACATGTGCTGAGGAGGGATGCTGGGTATATTGGGAAAAGGATGCTAACATATTGGAAATATACAGTATATTTCAGAGCATTTGTTATAACTGTATTTGCTATAACCGATTTAAGTATTTTTTTCTGGCTTTTTGAATATTTACTGCTTAGCGACTGCATCTTAGCCTGTTTATACAGCTCTGCATTCTATTTAAACTGTTTTTGTGTTGATTAACTGTTTTGCACTCTTAAAAAGTTATTTGTTGCTTAATTTTACCTGTAGGCTAACACACTCAAGTGTGCTAGCCACTTAAAAGCATTTATAGCATTTACTGTCTGTTTTTTTTCCTTGTCTCTGTAAAAAAAAAAAAAAAATCTCTTGTTTTCCCACCTTACTGAACTAGAGTAGTCCAGTTTCAGAGTTGCTGATCCCTGGGCTTTGTTTTTAGTTCCTGTTACTGATCCATTGCCTTATTAGGAAGGAGGGAAGTTTCTTTGCTTACCAGTGGGAGTGGGAAGCACTGAGCAGCCTTTTTGTCCGAATTGGTGAAGTTTCAGCCAGAAACTTGTAGTCTATTGGTCGTTTTGGGCCAATTCCTAGCTCCTTTCAGCCCCCTGCTATAAAACACGCTAAACACGTGTTTTCCAGCTTGTACCAACCCTGCACAGATCCTCGTGGTGGCCTGCAGAGTGATCCAAGCAGCAGAGAGCTAAAAGAGTGACTTTCTACCAGATATAAGTATTTTTTGTGGCTTTCCCACTGTTATTAAGCTAGCGACTGCATTTCGCCTGTTTTACTGCTACTTTAAGTGATTTCGGCATTTTACACTGTTTATTGCACTTTAAGTTACTAATTGTTGCAAATTGTTTCTGTAGGCTACACACTAAAGTGCGCTAGCCGATTTACAGCATTTATAGCATTTACTGTCTGTTTTTTCCTTATCTCTGTAATAAAACAAAAAATCTCTTGTTTTCCCACTTTACTGAACTAGAGTAGTCCAGTTTCAGAGTTGCTGATCCCTGGGCTTTGTTTTTAGTTCCTGTTACTGATCCATTGCCTTATTAGGAAGGAGGGAAGTTTCTTTGCTTACCAGTGGGAGTGGGAAGCACTGAGCGGCCTTTTTGTCCGATTTGGTGAAGTTTCAGCCAGAAACTAGTAGTCCATTGGTCGTTTTGGGCCAATTCCTAGCTCCCTTCAGCCCCCTGCTATAAACCACGCTAAACTGTACTGCTGATCTAACCACCATATCCTATAACTGAAAAGTTCATCTCTACTTGATTCCCAAGTAGACTATTCTCTATCTGTAAAGCCTAGCACTTACTCCTACAGTACTTGCACCTTGATAAAGCACTCTTATTATAGATAGTACCCCACCAGCCCAAAACCCACTTCCCGGAGTCCTTTGAAAGTTCTTTATCTACTACTTCTAGTATGTCGAGGGATCAGTTGCTAGTGTCCTCTCCAGCTCAACTGGTGAACCTGGGAATATTGAGGCAATGTTACAATTGCCTCATGTACACAGACAATCCTCTCCTTCTCCCACAAAACACAAATACATGCGAGAGATGCAACTATACGGCCAAACTGGAGGCTGAGCTCTCTCAACATAGGACTGGCAAGACCAGACAGGAGGAGAAGGCAACCACACACAATACATACCCAGTCACACATGGTACCATCACAACTTCAAATCATACACATACTCACACAAAGACATACTCGGAGGCTCTGGTCAAAAATTTACCAAAACAGCAGAGGCCACCAAAGCAGACACCCAAACAACTACCACCTCACGACCCAACACATGCAACACATAGACCACACAGTCAGAGTGTCAAACAGTCACAGCCCTTAAGGCCAAACAAAATGCCAGACACACTTGTCATTGGTGATTCCATAGTCAGACACACTGACGCCCGCCACCAGACTGAGTAAGGAGAAGGTCACAGTAAGCTGCCTGTCGGGCGCTAGAATCCGCCACATAACGCAAGCACTCAGGTCTCTCAACAGCAGGTACAAGTACGACTCAGTCATTGTCCACGCTGGTGTCAACGACCTGAGACGCACCTCCTTGGACTACATGAAAAGGGACGCCGAGGAGCTCTCTGATTATGTAGCCCAGGCAGGTATGACCCTGACCTTGAGCAGTATCCTACCTTCACCTAGAATGATGCCACAATACAGTGATAAGATGATCAGCTTTAATAATTGGCTTAAATTCTGGTGTCATTCAAAGGGGATCCAATGTCTGTCTGCCTGGGATGACATGCTGGACAAGCCACGCTGCTTCAAGGGACGGCTTGCACCTGTCACCCTGGGCTTCCGGATATTGGCAAAGGCTCTTGCCACCCCATAGTGCCTTTTTAGGCAAGGCTCAAATTCTAAACCTACCACCCTAGAACACCAAAAGGAAAAAACTAAGGGTAATGCTACTCAATGCCAGAAGTCTCAATCTCAAGATGCACGCACTCGAGGCCCTTCTCAATATGGAGAACATCGATGTCTGTGCTGTGACAGAAACCTGGTTCAAGGCTCCTGAGAGCACCCCAGCACTAACAGGTTTCACCTCATATCATACGTTCCGGCCCCAAAATCCGGACAACACCAAGAAAGGAGGGGGGATGTCCATATTCATAAAGGACACCCACACCTCAAGGTTGGTGGCAACGCACGATGCATCTGAGACCATCCAGGTGCAATTAACCATAGGCAAGACTGCTCTGCAATTTGTAGCATGTTACAGGCCACCCTCTCAAACTCAGGAACCTCACATGGCCTTCCTGAAAACATTGGAGGGGATAAATGTATCTCCAAACACCATCATACTAGGTGACTTCAACTACCCTAATATAGACTGGGAACACTACTCAAGCCCGAGCACTCTAACCCAAAGATTCCTGGAGTTCATAAACTCAAATGCCATGGAACAACTAGTCACCATCCCCACAAGAGGTGAAAACATACTTGATCTCATCATCACGAACATGGGATCAAAATGTTCATCACCGAAGTATACCCCTCACTGGTGAGATCAGATCATAAACTAATCTCGCTGGAGGTCCTCATCCCGCCCCACCTGAAACAAAAAGACCACAGTGAAAAACTTCTCAAAAGCCGATTTCACACTTCTAAAAACTAGTGTGGTCTCCTTTAAGGCCCCTGAGCCAGTGGTAAACATTACTCAAACCGCTGAATCACTTACAAATGCCTTCTACCAGCACCTACAGGACTGCATGGATCAGGCAATCCCAAACAAAACTAAGACTCTCTGTACCAAAGGCAAGCGTCCAGTCTGGTGGACCCCAGCCATAAACAAGCTCTACAACAAAAGGAGGAAGCTACTACAAGATAGAGCAAAATCCTTGAAAGGTAAGACACCTTTGATCATTATAAGTAAAAACTAAGAGCTCTCATAAAATCATCCAAGGCAAATTTTGAGAGAAAAATCGCCAAGGACTCTAAAGACAATCATAAGGCCTTCTTTAGCTATGTTAGAAACCTAGGAGGAAACTCCCAGATATGCTCAGAATTAGTTCAAAATGATGTGAAAATTACTGAACCTACACACATTGCTAACATACTGGCTGACAGGTTCAGTGCAAACTTCTCCCCCCCCCAAAAGGAGAGATATCTATTCCAGAGGATTGTAGCCCCCCAAACATCTCCAACGCCCAGGTGAGAACTGCCCACACTAAGGCAAAAAACACAGCATCCATGGGACCGGATGGTGTCCCCGGCTGTGTGCTTCATGAACTCAACGAGGAATTAAACCCACAGTTAGGACAGCTGTTTAATCTTAGCCTCACCTCAGGATACGTACCCAAGGAGTGGCGCACGGCGACTGTGGTCCCACTTCATAAGGGCGGTGCCTCCACAGACCCTGGAAATTACCGCCCCATTAGCTTGACAAGCCTTATCTGCAATGCCATGGAGAGGATCATAATGGAACTCATAAATAAAGACATAGGGAACTTGCAGACTTTGGATCCAACCCAGTTTGGCTTTGTCAAAGGCAGATCCTGCCTCTTAAACTTGGTTGACTTTTTCGAGACAGTCACCAAGGCCATTGATGAGGGAAAGGCAGTCCATACAGCCTACCTCGACCTGGCAAAGGCCTTGACACAATACCCCACTCAGGTATCATCAAAAACTCATCAGCTTGAATGTAAACCCATACATCACAAGATGGGTTGCAAACTGGCTAAGCGACAGAACCCACAGGGTCAGAGTTGCTGGAGCCATGTCAGACTCAAAGCCTGTCACAAGTGGTGTCCCACAGGGCTCAGTCCTGGGTCCACTCTTGTTCGGCATCTACTTTTCTGAGGTACAAGCAAACACAGGAGGGTTATGGCTGACAAAGTTTGCAGATGACTGCAAACTGGGCCATAGTCGAAAACACATCTGACACAGATATCCTCCAGAAGGGCCTCACAGAAACGGATAACTGGTGCCAGAGCCATGGCCTGAAGTTAAACGCCAAAAATGCATAGTCATACCCGTCGGGAAAAACAAGGTTACGCCTAGCTACCATATAGGTGGCAATCCACTGAGCACAGAAAAGTCATCAGGGATCTGGGGACCCAAGTTGACAGTAGTCTTCGCTTGACACTCATGTTGCTAAAGTAGTTAGGAAAACCTTCTATATCGCCCACCTGATCATGAAGGGATTCACATCTAGATCAAGGGAGGTCATCGTCCCCTGTACTCATCACTCATTAGACCTATGATTGAGTACAATGCCCGCTCGAATGTATCTGACCAGACACCTGATGCAGCTTGAAAGGCCCCAAAAGTTCCTCACCAAAAGGATAAAGGGTCTCAAAATATGTCTTATGCTGCCCGACTGAAAGAACTCCAGCTTTATTCAGTCTCATACCGCTTGCTCAGAGGTGACCTGTGCCTGACATATAAGGCCATGTCAAACCCAGATTTGATGAATATGCTTCACCTCAAAAATCTAGATCCCTCAGAACCACAAGGGCGGGAGACTTAAACCTTGACACGGTTATAAATAGAACGTGCTGGAGGGACAGATTCATCACCCAGAGACTCCCTATGCTGTGGAACAAAATCCCGGTACATGTGAGGCAGAGCACCTCGCTGGCCTTGTTCAAGAGGAATCTTGACCAATGGATGGGAGATCGCAGATATACCCCAGGGATTACTTCAGTGTCACTGCTTGACAGAGGCACAGAAAAATGATAGGCATAGTTTTTATTCAAACTAAAGGGGTGGCGAAAGCCACATAACTATGGGCTAGGCTTATAAATGCCCTTGGGCAGATAGCCTAGTATGAACCTATGAACCTATGAACCTAAGGATGGAGCTGCCAGGTAAGAGGAAAAGAGGAAGGCCTAAGATGAGGTTTATGGATGTGGTGAGAAAGGACATGCAGGCGGTTGGTGTGAAAGAGCATGATGCAGAGGACAGGAAGAAATGGAAACAGATGATCCGCTGTGGCGACCCCTAATGGGAACAGCCGAAAGAAGATGATTTCTTGCAAGAGGTTAGGGTGTCAGGCAAAAAAAAAAAAAAAGAACTGAGATGAAGTGATACTTGAATGCACAGACATTAATTAAGCTGATTTCGATGTCATTGTAAAACGCACATTTATACCATCTAACTTCTTTAATGTGCTTTTATTCTGTTACATATTACAGTAGGTAGTGTCCTTTTATACTATAAGTTCTCATGCATTTCAGGGGTACTTCCAGGACTGGCAGCTTTATGTCTGGATGTTTACACAGCTAGCAGCTACATTAGGTAGTAATTACACCATCATCTTACTGGCTCCATATTTTCCCAAAAGTAATACAGCAAAGCCCCTTTAAACTGTATTTAGATGTTCGTCTTTGAATAAATAAAATGACATCTTTTACAAGTAAACAAAACAAGCTTTTAGTGGACACTCCTCCCATTTTCCTGCAAACCCAGGAGTTGAAGGATGATATGACCTTAGTAACCAGACCGTGATGGTCACCATGGATGACCAGTGTCATGCTTTTGTACTTGATCAGTGGCCTCACATGCTAGCTGATTAAAAAGTAACACCCTGCCTATCCCTATCGGTTTGCCTAATAAAATTGTGCTAGGATTGCTCCTCTTTGCCATGTGTATCTCATGTTGCCAACTCCTGTTTTTTTCTGTAAAGTGAAGACATTTCCACAGTATTTTGAGTATTTTGGTAGTGTGTTGAAAACAAGTTCTGTCTTTTCCATGAGAGTATGTGTCTTATCCTACAAAATATCACATTTCAGTTAAGAATTATCCTCTTCAACCCATTTAAAAATGTTGCAACCCTGCGTATAGTCAGTGGACTCCAGAGGGTCTGTTATAGTAAAAAGACAGCTTCCAAGTGCTCTTTTTAACAAGTGATTGGAGTGTTGATAATATTGTTATAGTAACTACACTGACTGTTTTTATACAGTGGCAAGAGAAGTATACTTATAAAGTTGCATGTTACTTTCCAAAGCGTATTTGCAATTGAGCTGTTTGCCTTTTCCTTTTATGCTAGAGGCTGCTTCATAAAGCAAACGCAGATAATTTTCTGCAACCAGTTTATGACTGGTATTTCACTGTCCTGTTTGGAATGTCAAGAAGCAGACTGAGCCACCCGTTAACATTTTCACTTTTGCATAACCAGCTTTTCAGTAACAAGATGCAAGTCTGTTTGCTTGTACCACAACTGCTGGGCAACACCTGAAATAGTTGGCATCTTGGCAGTCTTGTTACTTTTTCACATGAATAATTAGGTAAGATAAAGAGAGGGTTGGGCAAGGGGGGCAATTTAAAGATGTTTAACGTATTGTGGAAGGACTGAAGGTATGCACTAGTGTGTTGGAATATGGATTAGTATTCCTTGTAATGTTTTGACTGTAGTTTTTAACTTGTAAGCTGGAATATACAGTGAATTAAGATTGGCAGAAGTATCTGAGATGAGCTGAGAAACCTGGGACAAGTGGCCATTGGGAGCAGGTCAGCAAGAGCTGGACTAATTTTTGGGATAACACTTCAGTTAATAGTGCTGGTGCTTAGCTGGTTGCATGATTCAGCCAATGACCTAGATGACCCAAGTTCAGTAACTGGACAAGGTACTAGACGTGCCAGGTGGGTGGAGGTGAGCATGCAGTGTGTGTGGTGTTCTATCCAGGGTGGGCTTGTTGGTTTAGTCCCACCGTAGGAGAACCCACTACCGAAAACTGAGAAGTGCAGTTTATACTTATGGAGAGCTGGGAGTGTTAGTTCTTCACAGAATGCAGTCACTCTAGCCAAACGTCACAAGTGTGAAGAAGTGTGACCACACGTTGGAGCTCTGCATACAGACAGATAGTGGAAAAGGTAGAAACTCCCTGGAACAGAGCACACAACTGATACAAACAGCAACTTCAACTGCTTGCACTCGGGCAGCTAAAATCTATGAGACCATTCTTGGCAAAGCATAGAATAGCCCCAAATATTCAGTTATAGGTCGGCTGTGAGGAAATTAATGACTCAAGTATTTCACTTGCTGGCCAATATGAGGGTGGCTTTTGAAGTACTGGAATTCTCCTGTTTACATGCAGGATGATAACCAGGTTTACTGGTCCTTGCTTCTTTCACCTGTGACCTCCAGGGAATGAATGGGAAATATGGATTAATGGCCTCATGAGGGGGCTGATGAGGCCCAAAAACTCTGTAGTGCATGCATTACCCAAGAAGGACAGTAAAATGTAAAATACAGTATCCAAGGACAGTAAAATGTAACATAACCCTTGAGAAAAATCATGCTGGATGTACTGGTGTATTGTTGATTGATTTTTAGGTTGTAAGACTACAAAAGTGACATTAAATCTAGTTTGTGTATTTATTTTTAATAAGACATTATGGTTAGCAAGTAACAGATTAGAGCTGAACAAAATTGCTAGGTATTTGTAAGATGCAAGTCTTTTAATTGCTTAGTATTCATTTCTTATTTAATTTTTAGCAGTTCCTTCCACTGCTGTCTGCTCTTCTTCTGCTGCAGACATGGCTGGTAGTTGATCGACTTGCCCCCCAACTGTGTGATAGGTAACTGTTTAAAAGAAGGTCACGGTGGTCTTTTACACTGCCATTCTGACAGTAGTGAAAGACCTTTTTCTTCTTATTTATGTTTCCAACCCTGAATCGGGGCATGCAGTGACATCATTGTGGAATTTGGCAGTGGACAATCTCAGTATGTTAAGTTTCTGTTTCCAGTTCTTCACCACAGGACATAGTAGAATCCCTATTACCTGTCCTCCAAGATCTGATCCGATAATTAAACCCAGGTCTCCAGGGTCATTGACAGGGCTTCTTCCCACTGTACCTTGGATCATGCCTTTCACAGCCTTAATCCTGTTTACTTTCCGTTGGAGTTGTCTAGAGAAGAGCCACTTTGTAGTGCCTGTTTTATTCTTTGTAGTTGCAGAAATGATGGGTTTGATGGCTGGAATCTGGAATTTTTTAGGCCTGATTTGCCTTTATTTGAGCATTTATTCAAGGCTTTTTGAACATTTCAAACATTGTTTCCTTTCATTTTGGTAATGTCATGACAGAGATATGGAAGGCTGCAGAGGTGTGAAAGGTAAACGATGTACTGAAAGCAGGGACAAGTTGAAAGGATGGAATATGTGATATTTTTGCCTGTTATTTAATTTGTTATGCCAAAAGAGTTGAGCTGTATTTTAAGGAGGCACTCAGAGTTCCTAATGGTGAACTTATAGGTCAGTTGTCATTTTTTTGCAATCCTTCATCCAAATAATATTCTTAGCCTAGTTGGGGTAGCCATGCTTCAGTAAGTTAGATGATACGATTTCCATGCATTTTAAGAATTCCTTTAACTACATAATGAAGAATGACTTTGTTGTATCTGTGACTTTATAGTATCTGACCTTTTATAAGCAGAGATTTGGAGGTGTATTCAAATAATATGTTGTCATAGGGAAATTGCTTTATATTGTTGTGGGGGGGGGGTGACCCCGCCACCTGACTGTCCAGCTGTCCTGGCCCCAGTTACTTGTTGCATATGTGCATAACTCCATCTACAAATGTGCAAATACGCAATGTGATAAAATATGTTAGCTGAAATGGATACATCAGCAATAACCTACCTATAACACACTTACCTTAAAAATGTAAGAAACTTGTTTATGTAAATAGATTGTTTAATAGAGCAGTAACCCATTCTTGGGGTGTGGGTTATTCTTCCAGACTTTGGTTACAGTGACCATTTCCTAATGTAACTCCTAGTGTAGGTGTGTACTGGTGTTACAGTGTGTCCATCTCCTAATGTAACTCCTAGTGTAGGTATGTACTGCTATTACAGTGTGTCCATCTCCTAATGTAACTCCTAGTGTAGGTATGTACTGCTGTTACAGTGTGTCCATCTCCTAATGTAACTCCTAGTGTAGGTATGTACTGCTATTACAATGTGTCCATCTTCTAATGTAACTCCTAGTGTAGGTATGTACTGCTTTTACAGTGTGTCCATCTCCTAATGTAACTCCTAGTGTAGGTATGTACTGCTATTACAGTGTGTCCATTTCCTAATGTAACTCCTAGTGTAGGTATGTACTGCTATTACAGTGTGTCCTTCTCCTAATGTAACTCCTAGTGTAGGTATGTACTGCTATTACAGTGTATCCATTTCCTAATGTAACTCCTAGTGTAGGTATGTACTGCTATTACAGTGTGTCCATCTCCTAATGTAACTCCTACTGTAGGTATGTATTGCTGTTACAGTGTGTCCATCTCCTAATGTAACTCCTAGTGTAGGTATTTACTGCTGTTACAGTGTGTCCATTTCCTAATGTAACTCATAGTGTAGGTATGTACTGCTATTACAGTGTGTCCATCTCCTAATGTAACTCCTAGTGCAGGTATGTACTGCTACTACAGTGTGTCCATTTCCTAATGTAACTCCTAGTGTAGGTATGTACTGCTATTACAGTGTATCCATTTCCTAATGTAACTCCTAGTGCAGGTATGTACTGCTATTGCAGTGTGTCCATTTCCTAATGTAACTCCTAGTGTAGGTATGTACTGCCATTACAGTGTGTCCATCTCCTAATGTAACTCCTACTGTAGGTATGTACTGCTGTTACAGTGTGTCCATCTCCTAATGCAACTCCTAGTGTAGGAATGTACTGCTATTGCAGTGTGTCCTTCTCCTAATGTAACTCCTAGTGTAGGTATGTACTGCTATTACAGTGTGTCCTTCTCCTAATGTAACTCCTAGTGTAGGTATGTACTGCTATTACAGTGTATCCATTTCCTAATGTAACTCCTAGTGTAGGTATGTACTGCTATTACAGTGTGTCCATCTCCTAATGTAACTCATAATGTAGGTATGTACTGCTATAACAGTGTGTCTCAGGTATTGAAATAAACATCCATTTAAATAGAAAATGCAAAGTTGTATCTTGACATGATGTGCCACATAAAAGGAAGTACTTCTGGAGTGTATTTGGAAGTCATAAGTGGTAAATGTGGTGGCATTTCAAGTGTAATGTAGTGGCATTTCAAGTGTAGTGTTAAGTGACTGTGTTTTAAAGTTTAAAAATTGAACTTTCTTATTTGCAAAATGGATGTCATTAAGTTCCTGATTCTGTGTAGTGACATTTCAAAGGTTAAGTTTGTTTGTGTGTGTGTGTGTGTGTGTGTGTGTGTGTGTGTGTGTGTGTGTGTGTGTGTGTGTGTGTGTCCTGACCTTTGAACGGGCACTGAATGTATCAAAGTTACAAAAGAAGCAGCCACTGTATCTGTTGATTTTTGGGAACTGCAGAGTTTTATTTTAGTTAAAGGTGAAGCTTACACCATATTATGATTAAATCAGAATTTGAACATTCAGTTTGGGTAATAAGGCACTTTGACAGCTAGAACATTCAGCCTCTGATTGCTGTTTGTGCTGTGCTAATTATCCATAGCATGATGTAATAAAAATACAATCCTTTAAATATCTCAATTAAAACTAAACCCTGATTAATTTAATAGTAGTTCTCCGTGAGTAATTTAATGGTATGACTGAACAACGGTTATTTAAAGAAAGCCCACCTTCACTTGCAGTTTTACTAAATCCTGAGGTTTCTCTTCTCTCTATAGTATGTTTTTTGTTACAAGAAGTCTGCTTTCATTTTATAAAACTTTAATTTCCTTGTCCTGTAGTCAAAGGAAGGGAAAGCCCCCCACACACTTTTTACATTTATCATATCACTTGCTTTGGCAGAGGAATTTGTCTCCGTATCTCATGACATACTGTTACCTACCGCTAGTATTTCCTGTCAGGTAGGTAGCCTGCTGATGTCAGATGCTATTAAAAATGTATACAATGTTATGAAATTTTCCTCCCCTGTTTTTATGCAGAGAGTTATGAACTTTCTCCACTGCCTTTGTTACAGAGAGGAAGAGAAACATTGCTGTTGCACAAAGCTGACCATGTCTTTTGGATGCTAATCCACCTTTTGGTGTTTTTCTTCTCCTTAATAGCAACACCTTTACAGACAGCAGTTTTTTTTTTTTTTTTGTTTTTCTTATGTAGAGCAACTTTTCCTCACACTCGAGGACTGCAGTGATGAGGCTATAAAGAGTTAATACACTACGATGTGAAAACTCAATGGAGTAGTAATACGACAGTAACAGATGTAGAAAGATGTAATGCAGAAGGTATTTTGTGTCTAGAAAAAAACAGATGTTTTGCTCTGTGCAAAATTCTAATGATAGAGATAACATAAGTGAAATGCTTTTAAGGGAATGTAGCATATTTCTTCACCATTTGGGCAAAAAGCACACATCTCTGCACTGCGGTTGCTGATGAATAGAAGTAGTGGGGTGCACGTCTGTTACAGGTTCTCCTGTCTGTTACCTTCCAAAGGTGTCACTGAATACCTGGAGGTGTATGAGGGTTTGTCAACCTTTGTAAACACATGCATTTCAACTCCTTTAATTTATTAAGGATTTACTCGTGATTAACTCAGAGAAGCTCTGAGAAATCTTGATAATTCAGGGAAAACATGAAAGGTAGCCGAGTTCAAGAACCTGTTTAAGATATCTGTGGCTCGCAGTACTCCCATTTGGTATAAACAGGAGTTAAGCAAAAATGCCTTTTGTCTTGCGTGACTGTTAAAAAAAATTCTGCTCAAAACACCTCAAGGCAGCAAAACAAGATCGTGATAATATGTCTGGCTGTGTTTCAGCAGTTCTGTGAAAAGTATTAAAGTAGAATAAGAAACACTTGAGTGATTGTGGTGCATTGAAATAACTCTGAATACAAAGATACAATGAAAAAAATGGAAGTTTTTGAGGTCTGGGTAGAGATTTCCTGTAAAATGAATGTGGACAGCATCAAAACTATTAAACTGCCACCATTTCACTTGCTGTCTGAGCAGCAGAGCAACCGTTTAGACATTAAAAATGCACCCCCTTATACATCTTAAATGTTATGTAAAAATTTCTGATTGTATGGAGCTTTTCTCCCCGGGCTTCCACAGAAAATGGGTCGCTGGGCCCAGTGGACTTTCTCGGGCAACAAATAAATAATCTTTATTATCAACAGATAACTTTTATATAATATTTAACCATGTGTGTCTTCCCTTATAAATTTCAAATGTAATATGTTGTGTTCGAAACAAACTGATTCCTTTCCTACTCTTTGCCTACTTAATTCGATACAACAGTCCGTAAGAGTAGCTATGTTAATTATTCCAGCAGATGAAACTGAAACCATTTTTTTTTTTTTTTTTCATGCTGAATGTCATTTGTGGCCAGTGTTCATGAAACAGTAATTCTGCCAACTTCAGATGAACAGTAGATGTTATAATGCAGTTCTGAATCTGATAAGATGGCAGACAAAAGATTAATGATAATATGAACTACATTCCTTTTACAATTCGAAAAACGATAAAAAATGTTATTAAACTAGGTTATAGCAATAGTTTCTTGCATAGATGAATTAAAAAATAACTTTATTGTGTCTAACAGTTATGCAATCGTGAATTTTTACTCTACCTACATATTGATTAAAGTGAAACAAAGTAACTAGATTATAATATTACCTGTATTTATATAAAAAAGTAAAACTTTTGTAATAATGTCTGTGGATGTACATAAACTGTGTCCTTGTCAAAAAATGAATGCATAACTGATGCTTATAATAAATAACCCAATAATATCTCGTTAACACAGCACTGCTTTTGAAAGGTACAGAAACTGATATGGCAGAAATGTATATAATTCTGAGACTTCATAACTGCGATACCTTAAGTTGCACGGAGAATACATAATAGTAATGTAAAAATGTTTGTTTTTATATTTTGTTTGTTTATTTTGAATTGAATGAATCATAAACAGCATGTCTTTTGTAGAATGCTGTTACAAAATACAATTAGAATCATGAAAACTATAACCTTGCCATGTTATTTGCATATGCAGTAATTTAACACGTTGTGTGTTAGCACTGAACTGTATTTGGTTATGGGTTATATTGATACACTTAAGCCTGTTTTGTGGGTAACACCTCCCGTCTAGAATGTTACAGATTATTTAATCTGTTGATTTTAGCCTTTCTTGTGTTTATTTTCAGGGAGCACAGTGGATTTCCAGCCCTTAGAGCTGAGTGGAACCCATACAAGGACTCTCAAATATTGAGTAAATATGTGCATTTGTGATGCTGACAAAATGATTACAAGTCAAAAATGTAAGGCACTTAAGGCATAGGTTCAGGAATGATTTTTGTCATTTCCCCATATCACAGGTGAGGTGACTTTGCATAATCTGAGTTTCTTTTCTGTTCCTTGGCTTCAGGGCATTGAATTAAGTCAGATTTTATAAGTAACATCCTTTTTGTACTAAAGATGCCATTCTACTAAATAAATATGTATGCACAAAGTAGCTACTAGCATGTTGTATATGGTGCTGTTTCTCTAAGTTACAAATAACCCACTCCCCATTTGCGTGTGTATTGTTTGTTTACATTCTGTATCACAATTTTTTAATATTTAAAAATGTTTAAATTAATAGTTATGAGTGAATGAAGCTGAAAATGCTTAGAATAAACCAGATCTATAATTCTGATTTTTTTTTTTTCCATTAAATCCATTGGTACAAATCTAAGACATCTTTCATAAAGAGACTTAAGGCAGGTAAAACAGTGTTCAAAGACCTTATTCTTCTCCAGAATACAGTTAGTTTAGCTTAGCTAGCACATTAATAGACCTGTATCCTTAATAAAAACATGGCAGATAACAATACTTTTGGTGAGGGTCAAAAATAAAAGAATTAAGCAAATCATTAACTACAGAAATCCTAAAATCGTAAATCACTACAGAAATCGTAAGAAGTGTTGCCCTGACATTTTGTTCTGAGAGAGAGTTGGTTGGGCTGATCATATGTAAGCAGGCCAGAAATCTGATATGGCAAAACTGAAGGGGTTTTGTGTTCCTCTGGTCACAGAGTAGGTGAAGGATGGAGTTTGTCCTAGTGGGGAATGTTCTTGTTTGTTAGTCCCTACGATTGCACTTTCAGGTTTAAGCTGTTCTACCACTTTCTTTTCTCAAAGAAGAAAGGTACTTGTACTGACGTATGGCAGATGCAACTTATAATAGTCTAAGACGCAAATGGAAGATCTATTCTTTCAAAATGTTAAGGAAGTGGTCCAAAAAGTAATCAACATTCCCTGATGGTTATGGATTTCTAGGTTCGTATGTTTATGGCCAAGGAGGACCTTGAGAAGCTCAGCCACATCACAAAGTACTGATGGGAGACCAACACTGTTCCCCATTAAATAGATTTTTTCCCCGTATCGCTGTTGAAAATTTGTGATTACTTATGCAGTCATACAGACTTACTTCAAAGGGAAGTAGTCTCTTATGGATAAGGGTAGCCTATTCTACAAATGAGGAGTATGCCAGGTTAGATTCTTATTGTGCCTTTTGGTGGAGATGTGGTACTGTAGGTATAGATCTGTAGAGTGGGTGTTTTACTTTACCACTGGGTCAGTTTAGAATGCTGGGTCATTCACAGCACACAAGGCTAAACAAAGACTGCCCCTCAGAAATCTATATGATGCTGAGTAGTGGGTCATGGCATCTAACCTGTTTAGAGTAGCTAAGGATACTGATACCGGAGATTGTTTTGGTGAGACAACATTGAGGTTTCCTGAGCTGGCTTACATGTTAGCAAGGTACATGCTAAAGGGGATGCTGTATTCAAAGATGGGCTCTATAATGGAGGAGTGACAGGAGGCTGTAACTTCTTTGGTCTTTAAGGAGATGCAACAGAGGATACGTGTTGCAAGGTAGAACCATTTTCTAACCATTACAGACACACTGTTGTCAAAGGAGAGTCTGCTGTCAAAGGCACCAAGTCTCTCAAGGCTGTGTCAGATTTAAGTGGAATATTATCTGTATGGTAAGTGGACATAATTCTAGATGTACCAAAGTAAACTATATTGTATTTCTTGGTATTGAGGGTAACACACCAATTATTTGTTTGATTATAGCTGTTGCTGGAAAATTTGAGTATCAGAATGGGATTTGATAGCTGCCCCCACTTGGCAGTCTTCAACAAACCTGCTTATCCATAGTCCCTTGATGAGAACTCAAAACAAACTCCAGAATTTTAATTTGGGGCTGATTTTTGCTTTGCCATTGATCTGTGTGTACTTAAATGTATTTTCTGCTTTGAAAAAGAGCTTGTCTTGAAAGCTTTGCATTTTTACATTTTTTTAATTGGATTCGCATCTGTCCTTAGTGGATTATTCAATTTCAGAGAGTCTGGAGTTCCTGCTGTGGTCTGTCTTGACTGAGTTTATGATAGTTGAACTCGGTTTGACCATTAAACCTATTTTGTTTGCTTTGCGCCATAGTCCATTGATATGTCTGCTTTCTGTCAGAGAGAGAGAGAGAGGTGTGTGCACATTATTTATATATTTATATATATATATATATATATATATATATATATATATATATGAGAGAGAGAGAGTGGGATATATATATATGTAGATATATATATATATATATATATATATATATATATATATATATATATATATATATATATATATATATATTAATAAATTAATCTCCCTGGAAATCCACATCCCGCCCCCAGCACAGAAGACCACAGTGAAGAACTTCTCAAAAGCTGACTTCACACTTCTTAAGACCGAAGTGGAATCCTTCAAGGCCCCTGGGCCAGTGGAAACCACAGCCCACTCTGCTGAATCCTTTATAAACGCATTCTATGGACACCTACAGGAATGCATGGATCATGCAATCCCAAATAAAACCAAGACCCATTCCCCCAAAGGCAGGTGTCCTGTCTGGTGGACCCCAGCCATTAATAAGCTATACAACAGAAGGAGGAAGCTACTACATGATAGAGCAAAATCCCTAAAAGGGAAGGCATCTCTGATCAGTACTAGCAAAAAACTACGAATACTCATAAAATCATCCAAGGCCAACTTTGAGAGAAAAATTGCACAGGACACTAAAGATAATCACAATGCTTTCTTTAGTTATGTTAGAAACCTGAGTGGAAACTCCCAGATATGCTCAGAGTTAGTCCAAAATGACAAAAAATACACTGAACCCACAGACATTGCCAACATACTAGCAGACAGGTTCAGTGCAAATCCCCCCCCCCGCCAAAAGGACAAATATCTATCCCAGCAGAGTGTTGCCTCCCTGACATCTCAGATGCCCAGGTGAGAGCCGCCCTCTCCAAAGCTAAAAACACAGCATCAATGGGACCAGACAGTGTACCGGGTTGCGTGCTACATGAACTCCAAGAAGAGCTAAACCCACACATAAGGCAGCTGTTTAATCTCAGCCTTACTACAGGATATGTACCCAAAGAATGGCGTACAGCAACAGTGGTCCCACTCCACAAAGGAGGTACTTCTATGGACCCTGGAAACTACCGCCCCATAAGCTTGACGAGCCTGGTCTGCAAAGGTATGGAGAGGATCATTATGGAACTCATAAACAAAGACATTGGGGACCTACAGACACTGGATCCTACCCAATTCTGCTTTGTTAAGGGCAGATCCTGCCTCTTGAACCTGGTCGACTTCTTTGAAACAGTCACCAAGGCCATTGATGAGGGTAAGGTAGTTCACAAAGCCTACCTTGACCTTGCAAAAGCCTTCGACACAATACCCCACTTGGGCAACATAGACAAGCTCTCCAGCTTAAATATAACCCCCTATGTCATAAGATGGGTTGCAAACTGGCTCAAGGACAGAACCCACAAAGTCAGAACTGCTGGAGCTATGTCAGACTCTAAACCAGTCACAAGTGGCATCCCACAGGGCTCGGTCCTGGGACCTCTCTTGTTCTGTATTTATTTTTCTGAGGTACAGACTAACATGGGAGGATTGTGGCTGACCAAGTTCGCAGATGACTGCAAACTGGGTGCCATAATTGATTCTCCAGCAGACACAAGCATCCTTCAAAAGGGTCTCATAGAAATGGAAAACTGGTGCCCGAGCCATGGCCTTAAACTAAACACCAAAACGTGTATAGTCATACCCTTTGGGAAAAACAAAGTGCCCACAAATTACTACATAGGTGGTAATCCATTAAGTACGGAAGAAGTAATTAGGGACCCAAGTTGACAGTAACCTCTCGTTTGACATTCACATTGCCAAAGTGGTTAGAAAGACCTTCTATATTGCCCACCTTATCATGAAGGTATTCACATCTAGATCTGGAGAGGTCATTGTGCCCCTTTACTCTTCCCTCATCAGGCCCATAATTGAGTACAATGCCCCATTTGGGATGTACCTTACCTGACACCTGCAGCAATTGTAAAGACCCCAAAAGTACCTCAACAAGAGGATCAAGAGACTCAAACAGATGCCATATGCTGCCCGGCTAAAGAAACTCCAGCTCTACTCAGTAGCATACCGCCTACTCAGAGGCGATCTATGCCTGATGTACAAGGCCATGTCCAACCCAGAATTAATGGACATGCTCCACCTCAGAAAATCCAAATCCACCAGAGCTATGTGAGCGAGAGATTTGAACCTCAGCACAGAAATAAATAGGACATGCTGGAGGGACAGATTCATAACCCAGAGGTTCCCTTCACTCTGGAATATAATCCCAGTCCATGTTAGGCAGAGCCCCTCACTGACTCTCTTCAAGAGAAATCTTGACAAGTGGATGGGTGATCATAGGTTTACCCCGGGGGTCACTTTTGTGTCACTGTTAAACAGAGGTACAGTAAACTAAACCTTAAAATGGGCACAGTATACTCATTCCAAGGGGTGGCGAAAGCCAAACACACTCTGGCTATGCTTATAAATGCCCTAGGGCAGATAGCGTAGTATGAACCTATGAACCTCTATATATATATATATATATATATATATATATATATATATATATATATATGTATATATATATATAAAATATATGTTTGTGTCTTTCGGCTTTTTGCCAGCCCTGACGCACAACCTTCAATGAAGGTATGCCCATTCACGCATGTCTCCACACAGAAGACGTTCTAGCTCTGTGTGTGTGTGTGTGTGTGTGTGTGTGTATATGTATATATATATATATATATATATATATATATATATTTTTTTTTATATATATATATATTTTTATATATATATATATATATATATATATATATATATATATATATATATATATATATATATATATATAAAAAACAAAGAGGAGGGGACCCAGGACAAATCCCTGTGGGATACCATTGGTGATGCTTTTTCTGTCTAGATTAACACCCAGGACCTTAACGGTAAAGTTTCCGTCAGATAGCCAGTGATGCACCAGCAAACAGTGCATGGGTGAATCTTGAGTTGCAAGAGTTTATCAATAATCCCACCCTCTGGACCAGTGGCCTGATTTCTATCATTAGCTGAAGACACTGTACTCCAATTTAGTGGGGAAGGTGTGGCTGGTTGCTTGTAAAAAGACATTGCCAGTGTGATCATTGTCTACTGTTACGGGGGACTCTATGCGTCCGGGAGAGAGAGAGAGAATGTAATCATAATGCCATGTCTTTTACATGCCTGCTCACCCAAAAATGTTTCCTTCAGGTAAAAAAGGGCTTTTTGTGGTAGATATTGTTGTCAGGTACCAAAGTAAATTCTGAAATTGGGATCTTAGAAATACAGCTTAGTGTTATATAAAGTATGCTCGAATGTGGACAGAGTTCAGATTACTGAAGAAAAAGTTAAAGGATCACTACAGACGACATGAAGTTCTCCCTAATCCAGATCTACCAGTAGTGTAACAACTACTTACTGCGAGTTTTACATTTTTTTTAGTCTGAATGCCCTCAAGGAGGCAAATGTGCTGTTTTCTTGGAAAGGTTTTACTTGCCCATAATGCACTGATGGTACTGCTGGTAGTAGTGAAAAATACTTATGAGAATTCTCAGTAAAAATGTTGGTGAAGTCATTGAGATAACCTAGCCTTTTTTTTATTAAAATATGTGAATTGTGGGTCCTATCTTGCTTCCTTTGGTCAGCCACAATGCTTAATTTCCTGGCTTGCTTAAGTGGAGTTTGTATTTGAAGGTTGTTATGTATATTTGCCTTCAGGGTACAAAAGGCAATAGTTTAATAGTTTTACAGCCCCAAGAAAGGGATAGAATGCAGCTTTATATAGCAGCACAAAATGAAAAGAGTTGTGAATTTTGCATATGAAAAGCTTTATGACTTCAGTGAGCATGGGGGAAAAGGGTACAGGTACCTTTATGTGTTTTCCCTGACAAAGGACTTTCATATATGATGGGTGATAATGATGTAAGAGCAAGGGAGACAAATTCCTAAATTAATAATTTAAGTATTATAAGATTTCATTCAGCCCCAACATGGTGCACACTGAGAAAGCTGACTAGGCTAAATGCCACAGAAGGAAGAAAACTACAAAGTAACACTTTTTCAACGTGTGAAGATAACTGGTCATTCTCTATACAGTGAAATACACTCTGGAGAAAGGGCATGCATTTAGGGAGCATTTGTTCTTTAACATTGAGTAAAACAGGCAGGGTGACCAGGGATGCTGCATTTCACCAAATACAGTATTTTTAATTTTTCTAAGCATTCCAAGATAAGGAACTGAAATTATGGTTCTGTACTTTCTAATCTACATTTTATGGTGAGGATATAGGACTTTTTATCCTGGGAATACAGGCTTTTATCTCTTGTAATTAAATTTCATTTTACAGTAGTCTGTATGACCTGGTTATTTTTATTGTAACTGTGACCTAATTATGCTTAACTGTTGCAGGTCGTTTCACAGTACAACAGAAGCTGGGAAGAGCTCTCTACCAGTCACAATGGGTGACCTCTCACAGGAATCTGTCTACAAGTCAAATTGCGGTAGAGGTGAATGAAAGCACAGGTACTTTTCTATCCTGCTATGAAGCTTGCTTTTTATGTTCATCTAATTGTTATTGTCTGTTCAACCCTTTCCCCAGCATAGTCATTTGACTGCATCCTACTTCTTGTCTTAACATTGACTGCTTTTCACAACTCCATCTCAAGCATGCATTTACCCTTCTGCATTTTCCTTTAGACAGTAAGTGCATGAGAACACGTTTATTTCATACTTGTGTACGCTTTGTTTCTTAGGTAGACACCAGATGGTGATATACTAAATAATGGAAGAGTTGGATCAGTACAAACAGATGGACATGTATCAGTTCTGTGAACTAGCAAGAAGGGAAAATACCTATTTACTCAACAAGATGGAGGGATCTACTGGGAGTAGTGGAGGAGGATAAGGAGTGAGAACCATACAGCTTTCCAATCCTGTGGCAGGGGGAGAGGATGCTTGGCTCATATGTGGGACACCACAAACTCTGGGTGATACAAACAGTGGAACCCATGCCAGATGGATGTTTTTCCATGGCTAGCAGTGTAGGTCAGGTGGCAGTGCTTAGTATCAGTTACACATTGCTACTGTGGTCAGAAAGTCCTTCTGTGTGGCACATCTCATTACCAAGGGTTTAGCATCCAGGAAGAAAGAGGTCATCACCTGTCTCTACTCTTCCTTCATTAGGCCAATCATCGAGTATAATGCCCCATTTGGCATGTACCTCACTAGATGCATGCAACAGCTGGAAAGGCCACAAAAGTACCTCATGAAGTGGATCCTAGGCCTTAAAAAAACATGTACATGGACCTTAAAACACATGTCGTACTCAGACTCAAAAAACTTCTTGCTATTCTCTTGTCTCATATCATCTACTAAGAGGCAATCTCTGCTTGACTTACAAAGCCATTTCTGACCCAGCTCTGTTAGAAATGCTACATCTAAAGAAATCCCAATCTGTCCATACCACACACTCCAGAGACCTCAACCTCATTACCACAATCAACAGAACATGCTGGAGGGACAGGTTCATAACCCAGACACTGCCCATGCTCTGGAATAGACTTCCATACATGTCAAGCAGAGCACCTCACCGGCCCTCTTCAAGAGAAATCTTGATCAGTGGATGGGAAATAGAAAGTTCACCCTGGGGATCACTCTAGTGGCCCTACTTGATAGAGGCACTGGGAACTAATGTCAGGCGGTGCTTCTTTAGGCTAGGCTTGTAAAGGTTCCAGGGCCATTAGCCTAGTACACACCTATGAACAATGCCAACTTGGTCAAATCCAACAATATTGGAAAATAAATCTCAAAAACTGGTACACACCTATGAACAATGCCAACTTGGTCAAATCCAACAATATTGGAAAAATAAATATCAAAAACTGTCATCTCCATCTGGGAACTTCCAAGATGGTTGCAAATTGAGTAACAGCTCAACTCTAGCTCTCCCAGTGTGAAAACAGAAACTCAACAGAGAAAGTCAGTAGACTTTTGTGTTAATGGGTAAATTTCAGTAACTGGCTAGTAAATGTACTGCTTGGATGCCAGCAAAAAAAAAAAAAAATACAGAGCACCTAGAAAAAATCAGCTGCAATAAGTGAGTGAGAAACATTGACTGGGGAAAGTTCTGTAGCTGTTCAGCAAAAAGCAATGCAACCCACAGACATGATGTTCAGTAACCTACAGGAAGGGTGGTCTAATGGTTAAGGTGTTTGCCTTACAAACACAAGGTACAGAGTTTGAATCTCACAGGGGATAATTGGCTAGGCTTAAAATGGCTCGCAAGGGCAGTTAGCCTAGTACTAACCTATGAACCTATATAAGACAACTGCATGCAGACCTAGTTAAAGTAAACGAAACACTAATGGAGTATATCCACACAAACAACAAAAGGTTGGAAAAAATGAAATAAGCTTTAAACAGACATTCAGTTGAGGTGATAAAGCTGCAAAAACAGTGATTGAAAATAAAGAAAATACTGGCTTAACGAGACTGCTTAGGAAGAGATGTTTCAAAAGTAATAGAATTAGAGGACATAGTATGCAGGGAAAAACTGAGATTTTCAGCTATACCAGAGAAGCTGGAAGGAACAGACTGCATTCATTTTATAAAAGGACAAGTAAGCAATTGGACTAGTATTCCACAGCAGGAATTGTTAGTTGAAAGGGCACATGTCTGTTTGCTTCAAACCTGGCTATGAGAAAGCAACCTAGACCTTAATAGTAAAGATGCAATCCTACCAGCAGAAGGAGTTGATTCTGGCAAAACTGTGGCAGAAGGACAAAATACGAAAAGTGGGAGACAGCAATGTGTTTGTGAAGAATGATTACTCTTTGTACATTAGGCAGAAGAGGAGTAAATTCATTCCACTATTCAGGGAATGTTGAGATGCATGTGTGAGATTCAAGCTGCTGTACCCAGCTGTCTTCAATGTATTCTTCCCTGGAGGGACAATGTCATTTTTTGATGAAGTACTTGCTAAGGAGTAAATAACCAAAGTCTGTCCAGCAAAAAGTGAGCTGTGAAACGGAAGGAGATTATGATTGTTGTTCAGGTAATAAAGACCACAGAGACACTGTACCTGTGAAACATTTTCCACTGTCTCAATGGAACATGCTGGAGAGAAGGAAGGGAGCAAGAGAGTTGACTAGAAGAATCCAGAGTACTTTGGAAATGAAGCAGAGACAGGGTTTGGGAGATGGAGATGAATAGTAGTAAAACCAGTAACTTAATGTGGGGTTACAGTGCAATGATTATATTTATGAAGTATGACAGAACAGGAAAATCTGGCACAGAATTTGTTATTAATGTTTAGAAAAATGCTTTGGGGAGCGGAAGAAAGGGGAGAAAGTTAACTGTAAGTAAAGAACTTTTTTTCTTTATAGTATTTTGTGGTGTATGATTTCCTTTGCATGCTATAAAGTAAAGTCTTACTTGTTTTTAAGTGTAATGTGGGTTGTAAATGGGTGCTGCTGCTGTTTTTCTTTCCCTTTCTTTCTCCCTTCTCTTTCTCTTCTTGTTCAGTTTTAAGAAATGTAGGCAATGCAGTGTACAAAAAAAGCCTGGTTAAAAGAGCATGACAAAAATAAAAATTAATGTGCTTTTTCCTCAATTTTGCATGGGGGAATGACTGGATTGAGGACTTTAAATTGATTTAGTAACAAGTTTTTAGAGAAAGCAAGTAAATGATAATATTGAATATTATGAGGCCTTTTTTTCTAGCAAATGTATGCTTAGTAGCAATTCTGTATCTGGCCCACTGAGACAATCTGATGAAGTGAAATTGGTTACAGTTTGGTGGAGAGTGGCCAGGAAAAAAAAAGAAAAGAGAAACTGGCTAGTAGATCTCTCTGAAAGCATCCAGGTGCTGCCCCAGCTGAGGGAGCTGTAAAGATAAGACAAAAACAGTTAACACTTAGAAGCACAGGCTTCAGCATGGAAAACCTTTATTTTAGGTTAGCTCAAGTCCTGTCAGTGTGGTTGTCAATTTGGGACATTTGTTCCTATTAGGAGGGTAAACTTCAATATTTGAAGATGTACATAGTTTTGTGTGTAGTATTAAATGAATAGGGTTTAGGGGGTATTTGCTTTTGTTTGAGGGCTTTCAATAAATAAGTGTTGTAAGATGTGACAGAGGTTCAAATGGATATGACAAACAACTGTATAAAAGTTCAACCTGCCAACCGGTGTATGCATGTAGCACAAAAGCTAGAACTAGACATTTAACAGAAAAGGTGGGAATAATAACTTTTTTAATACAATGATGCTTTCTGTAATGTCTTTAAAATGTCAATGGTCTCACAGATGTACAAAAAAAGAAAGAATAGTGAAGTATACTTAAAAATGTAGAGTACAAATAGCTATGTTAAAGGAGACATACTTGGAAAGAACTGAACATGTGAATTTGATAAAGAGAGGTTTTCAGGATGGTTATTCAATAGAATATCTGGGACAAAAAAAAAAGAGGAGTACTTTAATTGCACAAGGAGCTCCAATAGTGACAGCAGAGGATAAAAAAGGTAATAATGGCAGATTTGTAGTGTTAGGGGGTTACTGGCAAGGTAGGAGGATTACATTGGCACATATGTTTTACCTAAAACGTCTGTAGTGGAGCTTAACTCATTCACTCCAGAGCAGCTCAGGAAAAGCTGCCTGCTTAATTCCACCATAGGAACAACAGTGCAGGCTGATCTCATTTTCAGAAAATCCATTTGTAATACCATACAGAAAACAAATGTTCATAACTCTTTAACTATAAGAGCTAGACTAAAAATGTAAATGCGAAAGTTGTTCAGCAGACACTGACCCTTCCAACAGTGTAAATGTTGATAGTGTATATCAAAGTCATTATTAAATATTTGGCAAGGAATGCTGATACTGTGCATATTTTTTTTACCTTTTTGGAAAAACAAAGCATAATATCTTGGTCAATGTACCATGCAGACCCATACAATTTGAATGTAATTTGTTAGTATGAATGTCAGCTTTAAAATGATACCATAACCATTACTGTGTAATGTTCCTTTCTTGAGATATTCACAGACATATGATTAATGTATTATTTTTCATAATTGATAAATAAACAAAGCATAATATCTCATCACCTGTAACAGACAGAGCCTACATATCCGTGTAGAAGTTGTGCATCTGAATGTCAGCTTCAAAATGATGCATCATTTGTGTGATCACCATGCTCCCTTGCAAAAATATGGGCATAATAATGAAAAGTATTGTAAATGTATAATTTTCATAATCGTACAAGACTAAACAAACTGTGATATCTGTACATGTGTAGAGTGCACATGCACAGTTCTTTTACCATGGTGTAAGGAGTAACACTGTCTTCAAAATGAGGTATTACTTCACACAATGAGATGCTCCCTTGCAAAGTTATTTACCAAAATATGAAAAAAATCATAATTTCCATAACCTAAGTCCGAAACAAACTTTGATATCTGCCTATGAGTACAACATACAGGCTCCATTCTTTTACCATGTTAGAACTATAAATAATCTTTTCAAAATGAGGTATTACTTAGCACATTCAGATGCTCCCTTGGAAAGTTATTTACCAAAATATGAAAAAAATCATAATTTCCATAACCCTAAGTCCCAAACAAACTTTGCTATCTGCACATGTGTCAAACATACAGGCACAAGTATTTTTACCATGTTAGAACCAGCAATACTGTCTTCAAAATGAAACATTACTTGGCACATTCAGCTGCTCCCTTGCAAAGTTATTTACCAAAATATGAAAAAAAATCATAATTTCCATAAGCTAAGTCTGAAACAAACTTTGATATCTACATATGAGTACAACATTATTTTACCATGTTAGAACTATCAGTACCGTTTCTTTTTCCTTCCCCATGTTACTGCTTCAAAGTTCCTAAAGATGACATGTTTGATCTTCGTAATACAAAATGGGTATGTTGCACTGAGCTGAAAAAGGGAACCTAAAGGCTCAAATCATAAAACGTAGAGAAAGAGTGCTACACAAGTTCACCGTAATGGGAGTTTCTGTGCAAGATTAATGTTTCAAAATGAGGTATTACTTAGCATATTGACATGCTCCCTTGCAAAGTTATTTACCAAAATATGAAAAAAAATCATAATTTCCTAATCTAAGTCCTTAGTAAAGTGTGATATCTGTAGAGGTGTGCAGAATACTGACACCATTCTTTTATCATATTGTAAGGACTAACACTCTCTTTAGCATGAGGTATAACTTGCCACAATTACAGGTTCCCTAGCAAACTTATTTACTAAAATATGAAAACAATCATAATTTCTATAACCGAACATACACCAGTAGGTTATAGAGAAAAATGCAGTTTAACAGTAGTTGTAGGGTAAAACGTACTTCCTTATTTCCTTTTGGTAACAGGGAGTTTAAAATAGGACAGTAGGTTTCTTTAGGATGCAGATGAGCTGGCTGAGTCTAAGAGTAAGGGGTCCTTATTGAGCAGGCAGGAAAGGATTCCCAAGTCTCTATGCAGGAATGGAGGCTGAAAGCTACATGGGTTAGAGAGAGAATAGAGAACAGTGTCATTGGTAAGACAGCAAGTTATTCCAGGTTCACTCATTAACCACTTTTGTTGAGACACAGTTATTACATTGGGAAATAGCATATAGAGCACATACACATTCCATGTTAGCTAACAGTTTTCAACAGGAAAGCTTCTACAGGCTGGCTAGTTGTTACACTAAACATGCTTTGCATAAAAGGAGAAGGACACAAAACCCAGTGTATTGACCTACAACCATCTGCATTAACAGCAATTTAGAGCACAGTTCCCCAATTACCTAGGTGAATATCTACTGGGCAGCTCTGGGCATTAATATGAGTGCAGATTAACTAAAGAAAAAGAACATGTAAAGTATCAGAAATATAGGGCCATAGATACAACTAGGACCCAGTTCTACACTTAATCACTCAGAAAATGCTGAGACAATACATCAGTATTACTAAACAGAGAGCGATGTGGTGAAAGCAAATAAATCAAGCTCAGGTACACATTAGATCCTAGTTATTACATTAACATGTGGTCCGAAGAAGACAAGAATGCAGCCAAAAACTGGTCATGATTCAGCGTTCACATAAGACTGTCAGCAAATATACTCCAAACCCCTTAAACCACATAAAATAGCTATATGCTATTACTGACAGAACGCTTGCCTGTTACTAGTTGCTATTGGTGATACAGCGTTCACAATAATTATGCCAGTGAAGAATCAAAGAAAAAACCCACAAACCATATAAGATATGGCTAAATGCTATTTGTGACTCAACGCACTCAAATTTCTGTTGGCAAGTCAGCGATCACCCAAGTTTGTCGGCAAAATTACTAAAACCCCTTAGACCACTTAAAATAGCTAAAATGCTATTAATAATAGAATACTCGCATATTTCTAGATGCTATTGGTGATGCAGTGTTCACAATAATTATGCCAGTAAAGAATCAAAAAGAGAAAAAACCCACAAACTATATAAAATATGGCTAAATACTATTTGTGACTCAACGCTCTCAAATTACTATCGGCAAGTCAGCGTTCACCTAAGTTTGTCGGCAAAAAACACTAAAACCCCTTGGACCACATAAAATAGCTAGATGCTGTTATAATAGTATGCTCACCTATCACTGATTACTATTGGTGATACAGCGTTCACAATAAGTCTGTAAGCAATGAATCGAAAGAAAAAACCCATAGACCATGTAAAATCTGGCTAAATGCTATTTTAGACTCGACGCTCTCATATTGCTGTCGGCTAAATAACAAAAACCCTTCAGAATTCAAACGGCAGATCTAACAGTTTCAAGACATAGGAGAACGAATGGCGTTCATAAAACAAGTAGAGTGGCGTACTAAAAACCCACATGGAAGGCACTTAGTCAATGATAGCCATTTCAAACACAATAAACCATCTTCAAGTTACTAACTGTTCATCGCTCACAACATGTAAAGTCATACTGTTTACTTAGTTTATTAAAATACTAGTAGCCAAATACCATACAAGTACAGCTGTATATATTACCAAAAACAGTTAGAAATACAAACTTACAGAGAACTTAAACCCTCCAGGGCCAGGAACACACAGCAGCCAGGGCAGATGCAGGATACTAAAGATGGCGCCACGCTGGGCTACCCCACTATATGCTATTTGGGAAGGATATGAGGGAAGGATATGAGGTGAAAAGGGGTGGAGATAGGCTTATAGTGCCTGCATATTTGAACTTTTTCTTACTGAAATTGGTACACCTTGTTTGCTGTAGCATAGACTAGATCCAGGCCTGCTGAATCTAGCTTTGTTTGTTTGCTTGTTATTTCCCAGAAACGCTAATTCCACCTAAAATGCGGCTTTTCAGCGCTTCTATGGATCCCTAGTGATATGTGCATTGCTTACTGTACTTATTTCCTTGTTTCACTTGAAAGAAAGTTACTGTTTGTCATTTTTACATTTAAGTTTCCTGTAACACTTTGCATTTAAGTTACCTGGCATTTGCTCAGTAAGTCAGCACTAAAAAATTAAAAGCACTACACCATCACAAACTCCCCTTGAGTACCTTGTTCACCATTAGCCCTTTTTTTCAATTATAAAGAATTCCCAATACTATTCTAGCATGTCCAAAGGTCAGTTGTCAATCTCATCTCCGGTCCAGCTGGTGAATCTGGGAATCTTGAGGCAAAGTTACAACTGCCTCATGTACACAGACAACCCTCTCCTCCTCCCAACAAATTCCAACACATGTGAGAGATGCAACCATATAGCCAAACTGGAGGCTAAGCTCTCTCAACTCAGTACTGACGTAACCAGTCAGGAGGAGAAGGAAACCATACTCACTACAATTCCAGTCTCACATAAACCTACCACGACAGCAAACCAAACAAATAAACACACAAAAACATTCTCGGGGGCTCTAAATAAAAGTCTGCCTAAGCAGCAGAGACCTCCAAAGCATACACCCAAGCAACCGTTACCCCAAAACAAAACACGTGCAACACATAGCTCACAAAGCCAGTGTGCTGAACAGTCACAGCCCTTAAGGCTAAACAACACACCTGATACACTTGTAATAGGTGACTCTATCGTCAGGCACACTGACGTCCCACTCACCAGGCTGAACAAGGAGAAGGTCACAGTGAGCTGCCTGTCGGGCGCTAGGATCCGCCACATAACACAAGCACTCAGGTCACTCCAAGGCAAGTACAAATATGACTCGGTCATTGTCCATGCTGGTGTGAATGACCTGAGACGTACCTCCCTGGACTACATGAAAAGAGACATAGAGGAGCTCCCTGAGCATGTAGCCCAGGCCGGTATGACCCTGACCTTGAGTAGCATCTTACCCTCACCAAGAATGATGCCACAATATGAAGACAAGATGATCAATTTCAACAATTGGCTTAAGTATTGGTGTCCTTCAAAGGGGATCCAATGCCTGTCAGCCTGGGATGACATGCTCGACAAGCCAAGATGCTTCGCTAGGGACGGCTTGCACCTGTCACCCCTGGCCTTTCGGATATTGGCAAAGGCTCTTGCTACCCCCATATTGCCTTTTTTAGGCAAGGCTCAAAAGACAAACCCACCTCCATAGGTATCACAAGGGATAAGAAACTAAGAGTAATGCTACTCAATGCCAGAAGTCTAAACCTCAAGATGCACGCACTTGAAACTCTCCTTAGCATGGAGAACATCAATATCTGTGCAGTAACAGAAACCTGGTTCAAGGCTCCCGAGAGTACCCCAGCACTACCAGGTTATACCTCATACCATGCTTTTCGGCCCCAAAACTTGGACCGAACCACAAAAGGAGGGGGAGTAGCAATGTTCGTCAAAGATACCCACACCTCCAGGTTGGTGGTACAGCACAAAGCATCAGAGATTATCCATGTGCAACTAACAGTGGGTAAAACTGCCTCCCAGTTTATAGCCTGCTACAGACCACCCCCTAAACCCAGGAACCCCACTCGGCCTTCCTGAGAACACTGGAAAATATGAAGGTCTCTCCAAACACCATTATATTGGGCGACTTCAACTACCCAAACATAGACTGGGAGCATTACTCTAGCTCCAACACCATAGCCCAAAGGTTCCTAGAATTTATAAACTCAAATGCTATGGAAAAACTTGTTACCACTCCCACAAGAGGGGAAAACATACTGGACCTGATCATCACCAACATGGGGACTCTATGCTCCAGACCAGAAGTGTATCCCTTACTGGTAAGATCAGACCATAAACTAATCTCACTGGATATTCACATTCCGACCCCACCCCCTGCCCAGAAAACCACAGTGAAAAACTTCTCTAAAACAAATTTCACACTCCTCAAAATCGAGGTGGAATCCTTCAAAGCCCCCGGGCCTGTGGAAAATACGGCCCAGACTGCAGAATCCTTTATAAACGCATTCATTGAACACCTTCAGGAATGCATGGATCATACAATCCCTAATAAAACCAAGACCCAATCCTCCAAAGGCAGACGTCCTGTTTGGTGGACCCCAGCCATAAACAAACTATACAATAGAAGGAGGAAGCTACTACATGATAGAGCAAAATCCCAAAAAGGGAAGGCATCTCTGATCAGTATTAGCAAAAAACTATGGGCACTCCTAAAATTGTCTAAGGCCAGCTTCAAGAGAAAAATTGCACAGGACACCAAGTATAATCACAAGGCTTTCTTTAGTTATGTTAGGAACCTGGGTGGGAATTCCCAGATATGCTCAGAATTAGTCCAAAATGACAAAAAAATACACCGAACCCACAGACATTGCCAACATCCTAGCTGACAGGTTCAGCGCAAACTCCCCCCCCCCCCACCACCAAAAAGGCAAATATCTATTCCAGCATTGTGCTGCCCCCTGACATCTCAGATGCTCAGGTAAGAGCCGCCCTCTCCAAAGCAAAGAACACAGCATCAGTGGGACCAGACGGTGTCCCGGGCTGCATCCTACATGAACTCCAAGAAGAGCTAAACCCAAACATAAAACTACTGTTCAATCTCAGCCTTACTACAGGATATGTACCCAAAGAGTGGCGTACAGCAACAGTGGTCCCTCTCCACAAAGGTGGTGCCTCAACGGATCCTGGAAACTATCACCCCATAAGCCTGACTAGCTTGGTCTGCAAAGCTATGGAAAGGATCATCATGGACCTCATAAATAAAGATATTGGGGACCTACAGACACTGGATCCTTATAAAATCCACGAGTATAGTTCCAAAACACCAGCGCAATTATGAGACACCACAAGTTGTTTTAGCGCTTTCATTCACATTTAATGACCAGTGAACTTCTTCAGAAACAACTTTGCCATCCATTTCACTTATTAAATACCAAACAAATTTACATAATTAATTAATCAATTAATCAAAATTTAAAGACATATAACAACAATAATGAAGACATTAAAAAATTCTATATCAAATGACATAAATGCTAAAACAAACTTTTAAATAGTGTAAAATGTAATATAATAACATGATTATGAATTCATTTCTAAAAAACATTTCATATTTATAGTTTCATTTAGGCCAGGGAATCTATCTGCGCCTAAATAAATTTGCCAGAATGATTCCTTACATTCTAATAGCAATTTGAAATTTCCACCAAACATGTAAATGTCTACACTATCTATTACTGCAAAAGTGAACTTTTTAAATTCACTACAACATACAGAATGCTTTGCTAGTGCATTGTTAATATCTTTCTTTTTAATAGCTAAAAGATGTTCACTGATTCTAATTTTTAAAGTCCATGTGGTCATCCCTACATAATAACTCAGACATGTTTGACACTGAGCTAAATAGGCAACCATAGAACTATGACAAGTATAATATTGTTTTGGCCAATGAGTGGTACGCAAGTGCTGAAAATACACAGATGATGAATTTATAATATATCTACATTGTTTGCAACAATGACATGAAAAAGTACCTTTAGTCTTAATGACATCTAAGTGTTTTTTCTTACCAGTGTTTTCCTTTCTTAACAGGGGTTATGAAGTATCATGGCTTAAATAAATTGAACAAGAGGTTATAGTACTTCGTGACAACAAAGCAGGACCCATTTTGACACTTGGTTTACCTATGGTTAATTCTAACAGTTTTGAAAATAAAAATTTTACTGGGGCCTTTGTATTGCCTATATGTAACAAAATGTGGTTAATTAAAGAAATCATAGAAAATAACTGGAAGATAATATTAGGTAACCAAGATTTAACAAAAATTATAGGTCCAAAACCTAATTTCACCTTCAAAAGGGTAGTCAATTTAAAAACTCTATTAGAAAGAAAGGAAAACACTGGTAAGAAAGACCACTTAGATGTCATTAAGACTAAAGGTACTTTTTCATGTCATTGTTGCAAACAATGTAGATATATTATAAATTCATCATCTGTGTATTTTCAGCACTTGCGTACCACTCATTGGTCAAAACAATATTATACTTGTCATAGTTCTATGGTTGTCTATTTAGCTCAGTGTCAAACATGCCCGAGTTATTATGTAGGGATGACCACAAGGACTTTAAAAATTAGAATCAGTGAACATCTTTTAGCTATTAAAAAGAAAGATATTAACAATGCACTAGCAAAGCATTCTGTATGTTGTAGTGAATTTAAAAAGTTCACTTTTGCAGTAATAGATAGTGTAGATATTTACATGTTTGGTGGAAATTTCAAATTGCTATTAGAATGTAAGGAATCATTCTGGCAAATTTATTTAGGCGCAGATAGATTCCCTGGCCTAAATGAAACTATAAATATGAAATGTTTTTTAGAAATGAATTCATAATCATGTTATTATATTACATTTTACACTATTTAAAAGTTTGTTTTAACATTTATGTCATTTGATGTAGAATTTTTTAATGTCTTCATTATTGTTGTTATATGTCTTTAAATTTTGATTAATTAATTATGTAAATTTGTTTGGTATTTAATAAGTGAAAGGGATGGCAAAGTTGTTTCTGAAGAAGTTCACTGGTCATTAAATGTGAATGAAAGTGCTAAAACAACTTGTGGTGTCTCATAATTGCGCTGGTGTTTTGGAACTATATTCGTGGATTTTATAAGTTACTTGGTTACTTGGTTCATTTTGTGTTTTTCAGACACTGGATCCTACCCAGTTCGGCTTTAAGGGCAGATCCTGCCTCTTAAACCTGGTCGATTTCTTTGAAACAGTCACCAAGGCCATTGACGAGGGGAAGGTGGTCCACACAGCCTACCTGGACCTCGCAAAAGCCTTCGATACAATACCCCACTCGGGCATTATAGATAAGCTCACCAGCTTAAATATAAACCCCTATGTCACTAGATGGGTTGCAAACTGGCTCAAGGACTACCCACATGGTTAGAATTGCTGGGGCCATGTCAGACTCCAAACCAGTTACAAGTGGCGTCCCACAAGGCTCAGTCCTGGGACCTCTCTTGTTCAGTTTATATTTCTCGGAGGTACAGGCCAACACGGAAGGACTGTTGCTGACCAAGTTCGCAGATGACTGCAAACTGGGCACCATAATCGACTCTCCAGATGACACAAGCATCCTGCAAAAGGGCCTCATAGAAACAGACAACTGGTGCCAGAGCCATTGCCTCAAGCTAAATGCCAAAAAGTGTATAGTCATCCCCTTTGGCAAAAACAAAGTGCCCACAAATTACCACATAGGTGGTAATCCATTAAGTACAGAAGAAGTAATTGGGGACCCAAGTTGATAGCAATCTCTCATTTGACAACCACGTGGCCAAAGTGGTTAGAAAAACATTTTATATAGCCCACCTAATCATGAAGGGATTCACATCTAGATCAGGGGAGGTCATCATGCCTCTTTACTCATCCCTCATCAGGTCCATAATTGAGTACAATGCCCCTTTTGGGATGTACCTTACCAGACACCTGCAGCAACTGGAAAGACCCCAAAAGTTACCTCCTCAAGAGGATCAAAGGGCTCAAACAGATGCCATATGCTGCCCGGTTAAAGAAACTCCAGCTCTACTCAGTGGCATACCGCCTGCTCAGAGGCGATCTGTGCCTGACGTATAAATCCATGTCCAACCCGGAATTAAGGGCCATGCTGCACCTCAGAAAATCCAAATCCCATCGAGCTACGTGCAAGAGAGACTTGAACCTCAGCACTGAAATAAATAGGACATGCTGGAGGGACAGATTCATAACCCAGTGGCTCCCTTCACTCTGGAATAAAATCCCAGTCCAGGTTAGGCAGAGTCCCACATTGACTCTCTTCAAGAGGAATCTTGATGAGTTGGTGGGAGATCGTAGGTTTACCCCGGGTATCACTTCTGTGTCACTGTTAGACAGAGGCACAGTATACTAACCTCGAAAAAGGGCATAGCAAAATAAATTTAAAATGGGTGGCGAAAGCCAAACACATTCTGGCTAGGCTTATAAATGCCCTAGGGCAGATAGCCTAGTATGAACCTATGAACCTAGGAGTAGGACAGAGGTAAAAAGGGGAGGAGATAAGGAAAGGGGCAGGATAGTTAGACCTGGGAGGGGCAATAATGCCTTGGAAGGAGAGCTGGCACAATGTAAGAAGAGTTATCCTAGGAGGATAAACCAAATAGTGTAGCAGTAATGGGTATCAAGGATAGGCTTAGAACAGAGTGATGGGTATCGAGGAGAGGATTAGAACAGAGTGATGGGTATCGAGGAGAGGATTAGAACAGAGTGATGGGTATCGAGGAGAGGATTAGAACAGAGTGATGGGTATCGAGGAGAGGATTAGAACAGAGTGATGGGTATCGAGGAGAGGATTAGAACAGAGTGATGGATATCGAGGAGAGGATTAGAACAGAGTGATGGATATCGAGGAGAGGATTAGAACAGAGTGGTGGGTATCGAGGAGAGGATTAGAACAGAGTGGTGGGTATCGAGGAGAGGATTAGAACAGAGTGGTGGGTATCGAGGAGAGGATTAGAACAGAGTGGTGGGTATCGAGGAGAGGATTAGAACAGAGTGATGGATATCGAGGAGAGGATTAGAACAGAGTGATGGGTATCGAGGAGAGGATTAGAACAGAGTGATGGGTATCGAGGAGAGGATTAGAACAGAGTGATGGGTATCGAGGAGAGGATTAGAACAGAGTGATGGATATCGAGGAGAGGATTAGAACAGAGTGATGGGTATCGAGGAGAGGATTAGAACAGAGTGATGGGTATCGAGGAGAGGATTAGAACAGAGTGATGGGTATCGAGGAGAGGATTAGAACAGAGTGATGGGTATCGAGGAGAGGATTAGAACAGAGTGATGGGTATCGAGGAGAGGATTAGAACAGAGTGATGGGTATCGAGGAGAGGATTAGAACAGAGTGATGGGTATCGAGGAGAGGATTAGAACAGAGTGATGGGTATCGAGGAGAGGATTAGAACAGAGTGATGGGTATCGAGGAGAGGATTAGAACAGAGTGATGGGTATCGAGGAGAGGATTAGAACAGAGTGATGGGTATCGAGGAGAGGATTAGAACAGAGTGATGGGTATCGAGGAGAGGATTAGAACAGAGTGATGGGTATCGAGGAGAGGATTAGAACAGAGTGATGGGTATCGAGGAGAGGATTAGAACAGAGTGATGGGTATCGAGGAGAGGATTAGAACAGAGTGATGGGTATCGAGGAGAGGATTAGAACAGAGACACTAGCAGGTAAGTATTATGCAATGGAGATATAGAAAGGGAGAGATGTTTAACAGAAGGCAAGTAGATCAGGGCGAAGTAGCAGTATATAGAACAGGTAAAGGAAGCTTTCCTGTTGAAAACTGTTAGCTAACTTGGAATGTGTATGCTATTTCACAATGTAATAACTGTGTCTCAACAAGTTGTTAATGAGTGAACCTGGAATAACTTGCTGTCTTACCAATGACATTGTTCTCTATTCTCTCTCTAACCCATGTAGCTTTCAGCCCCAGCAACAACCCCTCCTAGGTGGTGATATCCATCCAAACTCTGGCCCCAATACTAACTATACCAATCACCTAGACAATTTAACATTGCCTGTGATCCCTACATTAACTAAACCACCTAATTCCCTCCTTATAGCTCACCTTAACATTCAAAGTATAAACAATACAATTTCCCACCTGCATGCACTCCTAGAAGTTCACTCATTTGATATTCTCTGCCTTACAGAGACTTTGCTAAAACCATCCACTCTGGACCAGGAAATAACCCCTCCTGGCTATAATATCCTTAGATGTGACCGTAAAACCAAAAAAGGTGGAGGCATAGCCATTCTCTATAAATCTAATCTACAAATATCCCCCTTTAATGTGCTCCCATCATTTAGATACAAAGTCTGAAACCCTGACTGCTAAACTCCAAATCAACAACTCCAAATCTATCTAATTTGCATGCATCTCCCCCCTGGTAATAATACCAGTACTCTTGAAAACTTACTTAGTTATCTCTCTACCCAACTACCCCAGGAGGCCATTGTACTGGGCGACTTTAACATTGACTGGTCTACCTGCAGCTCCCCTAACCCTACTGATCACATACATCTCTTTGGATTCTCACAAATAATAACTACTCCAACTAGAATCCACAAAGCTAGCAGTAAGGAAACCACACTTGACTGGATCCTTATTAATAGTCACCCTAAAACCTATATACCAGGAACCCTTCCTGACGATATCGGTGACCATATGCTTACCTACATTATAAGACAGAAAGTCCATATCCCAACTACTAATAATTTCAAAACCTCCCGTTCTAAAAAAATATTTAATCCAGACAGCTTCCTAATTGAACTACAAGCTTGTGACTGGTCACCTATGACTCATCTTGAACTTGATGAAGCAGTGACCTACTTTAATAGCAAATTTCTTCAAATCCTAGATTCCCATGCACCTTATCGCTCTTCTAAAATAAGAACCAAATCTGCCCCGTGGCTCACAAAACAAACAAGGCAAAAATGCTCCTCAGAAACAAAATCTGGGCTAAATGGAGAGCCACCAAATGTCCATCAGATCACCTCCACTTTAAACAGTTTAGAAATGCCACCAAGAAAGATATTCTTAGAGACAAAAAAGACTTCTACCTTCACCTCCAACAAACCAGTCAACAAACTCCACAAAAATTTTGGTTAGGGATTAACAAACTTATTCGGCCAGGCCACTCTACTACTCCTGCCCCTGCAGGATTCAACCAAACTAACTCCAGAAAGATTCCTGATGCCTTTGATAACTACTTCACAGAAGCCATTCTAACCCTAGCCAATTCTTTATCTCCTTTTACTGCTTCCCCTCTAAATACCTCTAAGACTTCATCTCCTACCTTTCAAATACAACCTGTACCTACATCTCTTATCTGTAGGCTCCTTCAAAAATTGAAACCTTGCACCCCTTCTGCTGACTGTCTCCCAGCTGAATGCCTACAAATTGCCGGAAAAGCCATAGACTATCCTATCTCTGTCCTTATTAATAGAACTATCTCAGAAGGCAAAATCCCTACCATATGGAAAGTATCCCACATCATCCCTCTACATAAAGGTGGATCATCTATTGAGCTTTCTAACTTTCGGCCTATTGCCTTACTCTTCCCCAATAGCTAAGATAATGGAAAAATGTATTCACAAACAACTACTTAACCACCTTTTACTAAATAATCTACTGGCAAACTGCCAACATGGCTTCAGGCCATTCCATAGCACAACGACTGCCCTGCTATCCTTCACCGACTCTATAAACAAAAATCGTAACAATAACTCTTTTTTCCTCTGCACTATTTATTGACCTGTCAAAAGCCTTTGATATGGTTAACCATAACTTACTTCTAGACAAACTGAAAGCCAATTCACTCAATCCACAAGCATTACAATGGTTTAGGTCTTATCTGGAAAACAGACAGCAAGCAGTACTTTGGAATAACAATCTGTCTATTTTGCTTCCAGTAAATATTGGAGTACCCCAAGGCTCTATACTAGGTCCCCTTCTTTTTTCCTTATTTATTAATGATCTACACACAAACATTCCACAAGCCACCTGCATTCAATATGCAGATGACTCTACTTTAATCTGTACAGCTAAGAACATAGCCTCTCTCCAGTCCCTCACCCAAACTGTTTTCCATAATGTTGAAAATTGGTTTGTGCAACACTGCCTCCTCCTAAATCCCAAAAAAACTAAATTACTGCTTTTTACTCCAACTCATAAATAACCTCATCCATTCTTTTCAATAATCTCCAACAATGCTACCAACATAACCCTAGATACCACAACCCGCCTACTAGGTGTAACAATTGATAATCGCCTCAACTACGATGACCATATTAACTCCACTATAAAGTCCGTTAATAAAAAACTTGGGACCCTCTATAGAATTAAACCCTTCCTTACCCCTTCTGCCAGAAAAACTATTGCCCAGACCCATCTTATTTCTACCCTTTTCTTTTTTTTTTTTTCCATAATAAATTTTTATTGAAATATATTTTCCAAAAATATTACAAAAATACAATAAACATTACACACATAATACACTATAACTACTACAAACCATTTATACAATATCTACATGAAATGCTTCCTATATTTAATATATTCCTAAAATCAGTATCATGCTAATATAATATTGAAGACCTTTTCCCATATTTTCGGGTTATTAATATTTTTGTTAGTTTGTTTCAGAAGTAATTTATGTGCTAGTATATGCTTTATAGCCACAAGCTTAAAATTATTCCATGATGTCTTATGTGGTTCTATCCAATTTGTGGCTATATAGAGTTTCATCAGCAAAAAAATATTCATACAGATAATAGTTTGCGATCTGGAAAGCTCTCTTGGAGGAATGTGTAGAATCATAAATTCCCATGACAGTGTAGAACTTTGATAACCCATCTTTTGCAGTTGTACTTTAAGAGAGTTCCAAAGTTTATATACGCATTTACAACTCCAGAACATATGAAGAAGATCCGCTGTTTGATCTGCACAGTATGGACAAATTGGAGAATTCCTAGGGTTAAATTTATGTAATCTAAGATGTGTGTAATATGCATTGTTCCAAATCATCAATTGCGTGTACATCAGTTTTTGAAAAGAAACTGATTTCCTAGTTATATCAATTGCTTTTAATATCTGATTGTCTGTTACTGTTACTTTTTTTACCCAATACTCTGAAAGCAAAATTTTGTCCTGAAATTTCAAATCCTTAATTAATTTATATGCAGTTGCTATAAATTTAGTGTCTTGTTGGATAGCTTGCCACAATTCAGAGCACTTATCCACAAATCCGCTGCAGGTTTAAAGTTCCTAAAGTAGCTCAAGGCAAGTTCTTTAACTTGTCTCATTATAACAATGTAACTTCTAGGTAGATTCATTTCCTGTCTAATTTGTAAAGCCGATAAGTCAAGTTTATTAAAAACATCAAATAGAGTCAGATTAAGTATTAATGGAAATTTGCTGAGATCGATCAGCTGATTATTTAGTTTAAAATTAGGATTCCTGTGGAAAGGTTGAAGAACCATCATATATTGCAATAAATCTACGGACTGAAATAAAGTTTGCAAAGATGAGACACAGGTTATTATGTGGTCCATGACCCCATATTTTATCAGACTAATTTTGTCCATAAAGGGCAATGCTTTAGGATTTATTTTCCTATCCAAAATATGCTTATGATTCAAGACCACCCAAGTTGGTATCCATTTTGTATTCGTTACATCATAATTAGCAATTCTTAAAATTTTATTAGCGTTTACAATCAAATAATATGCTTCAAAGTTTGGTAGCTCAAGTCCCCTCTTGTTTTAGGGGTCATTAATTTCTCATAAGATATTCTAGTTCTTTTGGGTTCCAGATAAATTTAGCTAGATCTTTATGCATTTGTTTAAAAACTGTTTTTGAAATTGATAATTGGGCAGACCTAAATATGTATAACATTCGTGGTAGTATATTCATTTTCACTATTGATACTTTTGCTAATACCGGTAGTTTTAAATTCTTCCATCTGTCACAATCAGCTATTATGTGTTCCCATACTCGTTTAACATTATTGTTATAAAAGTCCTTATTATCCGTAGAGAAGTTGATACCCAAATATTTAATATTTTCTTTACATGTTAACTTCCCCATCAGGGCCATTAGTGAAAAAGGTTTTGGGGTTCTTAATGGGAAGATATTTGTTTTCTGTAAGTTAATTTTATAATTGGAAACTACTGAAAATTCGTTTATGAGCTTTAATATCTTTATTATTTCTACCCTTTTCTATGCCTCTGCTATATATACTAACCTATCTAAAAACAACCTCTCCAAACTTTCCACCTGTTATAATAGCATAGCAAGATTCATCACTTGCTCCCCCTTTAAAACTCACCACTGCCTCAACTTCAGACAACTGGGATGGCCAGAATTACAGAACCATATACTTTTTCAACAATTACTTATCACCCAAAAGATCCTACACCACCCCAACAACACCCCTATCCTCACTAATATGATTACACCATACAAAAATTTGGCTACACTACGCTCTGCTAATAAGCTCCTAGCTTCCTCGATTAAATCTAGCAACAAAGCTGGTGACTCACTTTTCTCAAACACAGCAGTAAAAACTGGAATCAACTACCTTCTGAAATATCAACCCTTGCTTCTACTTCTCTATTTCAAAAACATCTTAAAGAACATCTTAAAACTCACTGGCTCTGTCCATGTGCAAACCCAGACTGATATCTCTTTCCCCATCCTGCACTCACCTCTTTCTCTACTCCACTAACCTAGACCTCTAATTCTAGTCACCACACTTTCCTTCTTAGTATGAGGATAAAATAAAAGGCTCTCCTTTGCGTCTTTCTCAATGTTATTATTGTGTTTAGTATAATTTTTCTTTTGACCAATGTTGCCTCTGTACTGTGATTTTAAGTGTTTTTTGATATATTGTAAACTTTGTCACTGTTAATGCTTGGAGCTTTTCTCCCCGGGCCTCTACTGAAAATGGACATATATCCAGTTAGACTAGCCCGGTCAACAAATGTAAAAATAAAAAAAATAATTGCTGGAGACTTTTGTACCTCAAATCATTCAGAGCTACAGTACCACACTTTCCTAGCAGTACTCAGTCTTTCCCATGGTTAACTACACTAGGAAGATATATACAGAAATTAATGTAAAAGAGAAACTAAATACTTTATACTTTTCCCCGAGCAACATCTTCATTAGTATGTCCAGGCATAAACATGCACCAGAATGAAGCATTTCCCCAAACAACCCTTCAGTAACATTTCATAGTATGTGCAACTACCAAAATATACACTTCACCCAAGCAACTCCTTCAGTAGAATGTTGAGGGATGCACAATCACCAAAATTAAACTCTTCCTCAAATGAAACTTCAGTAACATTTACTAGTCTGTACGACCACTACTAAATCCAGTTATGCTCAACATCCCAGTGCCAAATTTCTTAAAAAAAAATTCTCCTTAGTACTTTCCAGATATAAAAGGCACATCCATTAGCAAGGACTTTCAAAAGTCACCTATGTCCTGTTCACCAGTCCATTGGCATGTAATTTTTTTGCCTCACATCCTCCGCCACTTATGTGAATGCTCTAATTGTTGTGACCCTGAAATTCACATTTTTACATAAGGGGGTTGTGAGAAGTGAACCCACTTCCGCAAAACTTAGGGGAAGTATCATTCAGTCGAGGGGCCAACTCAACAAAACAGACTTGTGAGAAACTGGTTCCTGATAAAAAGGACTAAGCCATTCGATCACTGCCATGAACATAATACTTTTCAAAACGTTATGAAATCAAATGCCGATCAATACCGCAAATGAGCACACTTCATTCATTCTTTCATTCAGTATTTACGAATGAAAGAATGAATGATTTCTACTAAAGTTAAGACAGTTTTGCTGCCCTGTTGAGCTACTTTAACCTGCAATGTTACGTCATTCAAAAAAAAAAATGTTGCAGCTGTGTATTTTTTCGGGGAAACAAAGAAGCGTTAGAACAGTTCAATAATGCTAGAGTGTCATGCTCTACCTGTTTGCTGACTGCTGTGTCTGGCTCTGTGAGGCTAGAGAAGCTCCATGCCTCAAATGCCGATCAGTACCGCAAACAAGCACATTTCATTCATTCTTTCATTCAGTGTTTATGAATGAAAGAATGAATGCTTTCTACTAAAGTTAAGACAGTATTGCTGCCCTGCAGAGCTACCTTAACCTGCAAGGTTACGTGCTATCTTCGGCAATATAATTCAAAAAAAAAAAAAAAAACGCTGCAGCTGTGTATTTTTCTCTGCAAACGAAGAAGCATAATAACAGTTCAGTAATGCTAGATAGAATCTCTGCTCTACCTGTTTGCTGACTGCTGTGGCTGGCTCAGAGAGGCTAGAGAAGCTCTGTGCTTCAAATGGTGATCAATACCGCAAACGAGCAAATTGCGTTCATTCTTTCATTCGGTGTTTGTAAATGAAGAAAGAATGATTTCTATTAAAAGTTAACTGCTACGATTTCATGTTTGTGTGAAATTATGGAGTTGTATGAGAGGCGCTGGAAAACGCTAAGGTTCACAGAGAGCTAACTGCAAGGTTAACTGCTAGCTTCGGCAATGTCATTCAATTAAAAAAAAAAAAAAGTTGCATCTGTTTATTTCTGGTTTTCTGGCAAACGAACATGGCTGGCTCAATGAGGCTAGAGAAGCTCTATGCTTCAAATGCCGATCAATACCACAAACAAGCACATTTCATTCATTCTTTCATTCAGTGTTTACAAATGAAAGAATGAATGATTTCTACTAAATGTAAGACTATTTTGCTGCCCTGCTGTGCTACCTTAACCTGCAATGTTAAGTGCTATCTTTGGCAATGTCATTCAGACAAAAAAAAAAAAAAGAGTTGCATCTGTGTATTTCTGTGCTTCATTTTCTGGCAAACCAACAAGTCTAGACTATTTCAAAACCAGGAATCGCCTAGCTATAAGTTAACTGTACACTGCAAGTGAAAAAGCACTCTCTTTTAACAGTAATATTTTTACCGTAGTTGTAGCTGAACCGGGAACCAGGAACTTCTTGGCCAAAGCTACAACAGGAAACTCATTGTAGCTCTGGTGGTCCGTGCAATCCCTGAGTACCCAAATTAAATAGAGGGATCCAGAAGCAGGTAAAATCTCCAAATATTAGCAGAAAGAAAGGAAATACCTGCTGCTAGACCTTCTATTTATTTGGGGAAAACAAAAGAAAATAATGTTGGGGGTGGAGGTGTTATGCAAGTGGTGGCTTGGATTGCAAGAATCCGATTGGCTGCCACCACTTGCTTTAGCAACTACTTTGTAAGTGGATTTTCTACTAAAAGTTCAATGTGACCTTAATGTAAAAACATGCTGAATCGTAACTGCATAAGATAAATTACAAGTTCAGTTACGATTTCAGCGTGTTTTACATCAAGCTCAACTATAAATCTACAGTACATTTTCTCACGCTTGTGGAAGGCAGTCGGGGGTAACAGCTTACAATTAGTATCTTCTCATGGCACGCTTAAGCACACAGGCGCCATGAGAAAGTACTCTGGGTTAATGAGTTAAGAAAATTCTGGGAGAAATCATCATTTTTTCAGCAAGGAATGTTACTTATAGGTGGGTATTGGAATTTGATTTGCAGCAGTGAATATGTCTGTGGAGCCCAGAAGGGAAAGTATAACAAAACAGATTTTAAGAAATTTATGAAAAAGTATTTGGCATGGAAGATGTGAATTCAGTAGTAGGAGTACAGAGTGAATTTACGTATTATTCCCAAAGATATAAAAACTGGGAAAGGCTCGACAGAATTTACATTTCACAGGAACCACGTGGCCAAAGTGGTTAGAAAAATTTTTTATATAGCCCACCTAATCATGAAGGGATTCACATCTAGATCAGGGGAGGTCATCGTGCCTCTTTACTCATCCCTCATCAGGCCCATAATTGAGTACAATGCCCCTTTTGGGATGTACCTTACCAGACACCTGCTGCAACTGGAAAGACCCCAAAAGTACCTCACCAAGAGGATCAAAGGGCTCAAACAGATGCCATATGCTGCTCGGTTAAAGAAACTCCAGCTCTACTCAGTGGCATACCGCCTGTTCAGAGGCGATCTGTGCCTGATTAATAAAGCCATGTCCAACCCGGAATTAATGGACATGCTGCACCTCAGAAAATCCAAATCCCGTCGAGCTACGCGCTCGAGAGACTTGAACCTCAGCACTGAAATAAATAGGACATGCTGGAGGGACAGATTCATAACCCAGAGGCTCCCTTCACTCTGGAATAAAATCCCAGTCCAGGTTAGGCAGAGTCCCTCATTGACTCTCTTCAAGAGGAATCTTGATGAGTGGATGGGAGATCATAGGTTTACCCCGGATATCACTTCTGTGTCACTGTTAGAGGCACAGTATACTAACCTCGAAAAAGGGCATAGCAAAATAAATTTAAAATGGGTGGCGAAAGCCAAACACATTCTGGCTAGGTTTATAAATGCCCTAGGGCAGATAGCCTAGTATGAACCTATGAACCTATAACATGTGCATTTAATTGAAGGTCTTACTACTCACCCAATAACTATTTCAGATTATGCACCAGTAATAACTAAAATAAAAACATAGGGCAATGAAATAAAAATGCGACACTGGCGCTTTCCCAACCATCTGTTGAAAAGAGAGGAATTTAAGGAATGGATAATGGAGATTATTCAGAAGCTATTCAAGTGGATAGAAATTCTGAAAATATAGCTAGGGAGTGGGATAAAGTTAAGGTGGGGTTTTTAAAAAAAATAGGATGAAAATAAAAGAAAGGGAGCTATGCTTAAGAAGTAACAAGAATTATTTAGAGGGACTGACAAATGTTAATTTCAGAATTTCAGTAATTTATTTCAGTAATTTATCACAGTCTCTGCATTTTCTGTGTATTTCTACAAAAAAAAACAAAAAAATAATCCTTGTTTTCCCGCCTTTCTCGACTAGTTTAGACCAGTATACAGGCATTGCTGTATTCTGGGCTGTGGTGTAGTTCCTGTGTTGTCCATTACCTTACTTGGATAGAAGGAAGTTTCTTTGCTCACCAGTGGGAGTGGGGAGCCTTGAGCAGCCTACCTGTCCTTGGGGGAAGTGACCTCAGCACAAGAAGCTGTAGTAATTGGTTGTTTGGGACCATTCCTAGCTCTTTTGTAGTTCACTGCTTAAAATCCGCCTTTGCACGGTCGTGCGCATAGCGCAGCGCCGGTTAAACAAGGTTAAACTTTTTCTGGCTCTGCCAAGTCTGCTCTTCAATTTTTCCCTTAGAACTGTTTCTACTTGCAATCTAAACAGCCTATACTCTGAAAAGCTCAGCACTTGCTCCTAAAGCATTTTTATACAGGTATAGCACTCTTAAACAAAAGAAAGTACTTCATTCACCTAAATTCTGTTGAGTACACATCTCCCTATAGGTCCTTTCTGACTCAGTTACACAGCAATCTTTTTCACTATTTCTAGCATGTCGAAGGGTCAGTTGCTGGCGTCCTCTCCTGTTCAGCTGGTGAATCTGGGAATCTTGAGACAATGTTACAATTGCCTCATGTACACAGACAACCTTCTCCTCCTCCCAACAAATACAAATATATGCGAGAGATGCAACTATATAGCCAAACTGGAGGCTGAGCTCTCTCAATTCAGTACTGGCAAGACCAGTCAGGAGGAGAAGGTAACCACGCACCACAAACCCAGTCTCACATAGAACTATCACAACTGCAAACCAAACACATAAACACACAAAAACATACTTGGAGGCACTGATTAAAAATCTACCAAAACAACAGAGGCCTCCAAAGCAGACACCCAAGCAACCACCACCTCAAGACATAGCACATGCAACACATAGTTCACAAAGTGAGTGTGCTAAACAGTTACAGCCCTTAAGGCCAAACAACATGCCAGACACACTTGTAATAGGTGACTCCATAGTCAGACACACTGACGTCCCGCTCACCAGACTGAACAAGGAAAAGGTCACAGTAAGCTGCCTGTCGGGAGGTAGAATCCGCCACATAACACAAGCACTCGGGTCACTCCACAGCAAGTACAAATATGACTCGGTCATTGTACATGCCGGTGTGAACGACCTGAGACGTACCTCCCTGGACTACATGAAAAGAGACATAGAGGAGCTCTCTGATTATGTAGCCCAGGCCGGTATGACCCTGACCCTGAGCAGCATCTTACCCTCACCAAGAATGATGCCACAGTACAAAGACAAAATGATCAGTTTTAACAATTGTCTTAATTACTGGTGTCATTCTAAGGGGATCCAATGTCTGTCTGCTTGGGATGACATACTTGACAAGCCACGCTGCTTCACAAGGGATGGCTTGCACCTGTCACCCCTGGGCTTCCGGATATTGGCCAAGGCTCTTGCCACTCCCATAGTGCCTTTTTTTAGGCAAGGCTCAAATGACAAACCTACCTCCCTAGAAAACACAAGTGGAAAAAAACTAAGGGTAATGCTGCTCAATGCCAGAAGTCTAAACCTCAAGATGCACGCCCTTGAAGCCCTCCTCAGTATGGAGAACATCGATGTCTGTGCAGTGACTGAAACCTGGTTCAAGGCTCCTGAGAGCACCCCAGCACTATCAGGTTTTACCTCATATCATGCTTTCCGGCCCCAAAACTTGGACCGAACCACAAAAGGAGGGGGAGTATCCATTTTCATCAAAGATACCCACACCTCCAGGTTAGTGGCAACGCACAAAGCATTGGAGACTATCCAGGTGCAACTAACCATAGGCAAAACTGCCTTACAGTTTGTAGCATGCTACAGACCACCCTCACAAACTCAGGAACCCCACACAGCCTTCCTGAATACACTGGAGAGTATGAATGTCTCTCCAAATACCATCATTTTGGGAGACTTCAACTACCCAAACATAGACTGGGAACATTACTCAAGCCCCAACACCCTAGCCCAAAGGTTCCTAGAATTCATAAACTCAAATGCAATGGAACAACTAGTCACCATTCCCACAAGAGGAGACAATATACTAGACCTGATCATCACAAACATGGGGACAAAATGCTCCACACCGGAAGTATATCCCTCTTTGGTAAGATCAGACCATAAATTAATCTCACTGGAAATCCACATCCCGCCCCCACCCCCTGCACAAAAGACCACAGTGAAGAATTTCTCAAAAGCAAACTTCACACTTTTTAAGACTGAAGTGGTATCCTTCAAGGCCCCTGGACCAGTGGAAACCACAACCCACACTGCTGAATCCTTTGCAAATGCCTTCTATGGGCACCTTCAAGAATGCATGGATCATGCAATCTCAAATAAACCAAGACCCATTCCCCCAAAGGCAGGCGCCCGGTCTGGTGGACCCCAGCCATAAACAAACTTTACAACAGGAGGAGGAAGCTACTACATGACAGAGCAAAATCCCTAAAAGGGAAGGCGTCTCTGATCAGTACTAGCAAAAAACTACGACCACTCATAAAATCATCCAAGGCCAACTTTGAGAGAAAAATCGCAAAAGACACAAGACAATCACAAGGCCTTCTTTAGCTATGTTAGAAACCTGGGTGGAAACTCCCAGATATGCGCAGAGTTAGTCCAAAATGACACAAAATACACTGAACCCACTGACATTGCCAACATTCTGGCAGACAGGTTCAGTGCAAATTTCTCTTCCCCCTCCCCCCACCAAAAGGAGAAATAACTATCCCAGCAGAGAGTAGCCTCCCTAACATCTCAGATGCCCAGGTGAGAGCCGCCCTCTCTAAAGCTAAAAACACAGCATCAATGGGACCGGATGGTGTCCCGGGCTGTGTGCTACATGAACTCCAAGAGGAACTAAACTCACACATAAGGCTGCTGTTTAATCTTAGCCTTACTACAGGATATGTACCCAAAGAGTGGCGTACGGCAACAGTGGTCCCACTTCACAAAGGCGGTGCCTCTACGGACCCTGGAAATTACCGCCCCATAAGCTTGACGAGCCTGGTCTGCAAAGCTATGGAGAGGATCATTATGGAACTCCTAAACAAAGACATTGGGGACCTACAGACATTGGATTCTACTCAATTTGGCTTTGTCAAGGGCAGATCCTGCCTTTTGAACTTGGTCGACTTTTTTGAAACCGTCACTAAGGCCATTGATGAGGGTAAGGCAGTTCACACAGCCTACCTTGACCTTGCAAAAGCCTTTGACACAATACCCCACTCGGGCATCATAGACAAACTCAGCAGCTTAAATGTAAACCCATATGTCACAAGATGGGTTGCAAACTGGCTCAAGAACAGAACCCACAGGGTCAGAGTTGCTGGAGCTATGTCAGACTCTAAGCCAGTCACTAGCGGTGTCCCACAGGGCTCAGTCCTGGGACCCCTCTTGTTCGGCATTTATTTTTCCGAAGTACAGGCAAACATAGGAGGATTGTGGCTGACAAAGTTCGCAGATGACTGCAAACTGGGCGCCATAATTGATACTCCAGCGGACACAAACATCATTCAGAGAGGCCTCATAGAAATGGATAATTGGTGCCAGAGCCATGGCCTTCAGCTGAACGCCAAAAAATGTATAGTCATACCCTTTGGGAAAAACAAGGTACCGACAAATTACCACATAGGCGGTAATCCATTAAGTACGGAAGAGGTAATCGGGGACCTAGGGACCCAGGTTGACTGTAACTTCTCATTTGACACTCACATTGCCAAAGTGGTTAGGAAGACCTTCTATATTGCCCACCTTATCATGAAGGGTTTCACATCTAGATCAAGAGAGGTCATTGTGCCCCTGTACTCTTCTTATCAGGCCAATGATTGAGTACAATGCCCCATTTGGGATGTATCTCACCCAACACCTGCAGCAATTGGAAAGACCCCAAAAGTTCCTCACCAAGAGGATAAAGGGTCTTAAACATATGTCATATGCTGCCCGACTGAAAAAACTCCAGCTCTATTCAGTCGCATACCGCCTACTCAGAGGTGATCTGTGCCTGACGTACAAGGCCATGTCCAATCCTGAATTAATGGACATGCTCCACCTCAGAAAATCCAAATCCATCAAAGCCATGAGAACAAGTGACTTAAACCTCAACACAGAAATAAATAGGCCGTGCTGGAGGGACAGATTCATAACCCAGAGGCTCCCTACACTCTGGAACAGAATCCCAGTCCATGTTAGGCAGAGCCCCTCACTGACTCTATTCAAGAGAAATCTCGACGAGTGGATGGGAGATCGTAGGTTTACCCCGGGGGTCATCTCTGTGTCACTACTAGACAGAGGCATAGTAAACTAAACCCTAAAAGGGCGTATTATTCTCATCCTAAGGGGTGGTGTAAGCCACATACACTCTGGCTAGGCTTATAAATGCCTTAGGGCAGATAGCCTAGTACGAACCTATGAACCTAATAGAGGGAGTCTCAGAACAAGAAGATCAACTGCAGAATGCTAAGCAGAAAATAAGGGAGAACCTCGATAATCTACATGAGTTTAGAAAGATTGCAGTTAAGCAATTGTTTTTTGAAAACACTAGAGCACAAAAACTTTTGGCACATCGACTCAGACAAAAGAAAGTAGGGCTGTCGCCAAGCTTGGGGAGCCTATAACAAGAAAGGTAACAAGATCCTGTAAAGGCATTAGAAATATCTCAGAAATTCTATGAAAGTCTGTATACAGCAGAGAAATATGGAAATCAAGAAAAGATACAAATGGAAATGTTTATGGAAAAATTTAAATATGCCAAGGCTAGAGGTAGATGAGGCTCAATTACGAATGGATAGGATAGGAGGAGATGAGATAAAAATGGTGATGTATAACCAATCTACAGGAAAGTGTCCAGGAATAGATGGAAGCTAGGAGGGGGAAATTGATTAAAGATCCGGAAGGTTTTGTTTAACAGTATTTTAACAAGAGGAGAAGCACCAACATCCTGGAAGAAAGTGGTGGTAGCTGTAATACCTAAAGAGGGTAAAGATGCATCAGATCCAGCTTCATACAGGCCCACTTCAATACTAAATCATGATTATTAAGTGCTCTTGTCTGTAATGGCTTAAAGAATAGCAAAAATAATTCCAAACCTGATGGATATGGATCAGTGTGGTTTTGTGGAGGGGAGGCAAACCTTTGACAACATTAACAGAACATTGATGATCCAGAAAGAAATAGGATGTAAGAAAACACTGTTGTTGTTGGTGTGTCTTGATGCAGAGAAAGCATTTGACAGAGTAAGCTGGGCCTTTATGAGCAGGGAGATGGAAGCATTTTCTAAAAACATTATTAGGTTAATTATAACAATATATGCGGGATTGGAGCCGAAAATTAAAGTGGGTGGGGCCCTCTCTGATAATTTTTGCTTCAGCAGAGGAACCAGTCAGGGGTGTTCTCTCTCCCCTTTATTTGCATTATATTTTGAACCATTGGCAAAGAAAATGAGGGACTCCGATATTCAAGGATATAATTGGTATGGCAGTCAAGAAAAGCTGGCTCTTTTTGCAGATGTTATTTTATAACTGACAAAGGCAGAAAGAGACAGAGTGTTGTGGAACATTTTTGAGACTGTTTCAAATCTTTTCAGGATATAAAATTAATGAAGCTAAAGCAATGACAATCGTGGTGACTTCTGTACCTATATATGAATTGGTTCAGCAGTATCCGTATTTATGGGGACATGATAAAATGAAGTTGTGACACCAGGGAAATACTGCCAGTCCAGCTGTCTGGAATTTTGTAAGTAATCATATGTCGTTTGTAAATAGTGATATGATTCTTATGCGTGTCTTAGAAATGTAAGAGAACTGTATGTTATGTACTGAGCTTCAAGAATGTAACCACAGTGTACCCTTCTGGGAAAGAACAGAAATGGATGGAAACTATATGCCTGTGTAAATGTATGTTTTAATGGTAGAAGCTGGAACATAGAGTTCACTTGCAAAACCTCAAGAAAATAAGTGGAAATTGTTTTACAATCCTGTTATCTCTGTTTCAGCTTAGACCAGAGACAATGTCTAGCATTAGAGGTTTTCCTGTTGTCTTGAAACAGATATAATTACTAGGTTTCAAATGTAAAAGTATTTACTGTTTTACGACTTCCAGTTCTAGGCAACCTTTTGAGAGAGATGTAGCTCACACACAGAGATGCCAAAATTTTGTTACGTTTCTGTTAGCCTGAGAACTGAAGGCAGGTGACAGAGTGATATAATCTGAAATGACCCAGTAGTAATGTTTGATAGCAATTTAAGAACTCTCTCAGAGACAGATTTTGTATTTGTCTTTGGACCTGGAACCATCCTCTTATCAGCACTTGCCTTGCTAATAGTAAGTAACTAAGGTACAGTAATCTCTCTTAGGCATAGATAGGAATATAGTAAAGATTAGTTTAGATGTTTTCTGTATTTATTTGAGACTGTCCTGCAATGTTTTTTAAAATATTTCCTGTGATTCTGAACTCTGTAGTTGCTGTGTTGTTTGAGTATTGTCTTGTTCTTTTATTATTTATTATTAAATATAAATCTGTTAATTGTGGCTGGTTTGTTTAGAGATATTTAAGCTCTTAAAGTACTTGCATATGTATTTTGTGGGATTCACGATGGGATATCCACTCCCATATTAATTGGTTTACAGTGGTGAGTTAGCCACATCACATATTCATTGGCTTGCTGTGGTTTGGATATTGAATTCCTGTATCCTGTGTACAGTGGTCACTGAAGGGGTTTGTACTCGGTCAGCCACGCAGTGAACATTCAGAGTTCATGTCACAATTTTTATTTTTTTTTTGTTAGCTTAGTCAGGTAGAGCAGGCAAGCATGTCAGCAGAGGAGTATGGCAAGCTGAGAAGGAGCCACTTGGCTGAAATGGGCCAGGCTAAAGGACTGGTGCATACCAACCTGACTAAAGGACTGGTGCATACCAACCTGACTAAAGAACTGGTGCATGCCAGCCTGACTAAAGGACTGGTGCATACCAACCTGACTAAAGGACTGGTGCATACCAACCTGACTAAAGGACTGGTGCATACCAACCTGACTAAAGGACTGGTGCATACCAACCTGACTAAAGGACTGGTGCATGCCAGCCTGACTAAAGGACTGGTGCATGCCAACCTGACTAAAGGACTGGTGCATGCCAACCTGACTAAAGGACTGGTGCATACCAACCTGACTAAAGGACTGGTGCATACCAACCTGACTAAAGGACTGGTGCATGCCAGCCTGACTAAAGGACTGGTGCATGCCAGCCTGACTAAAGGACTGGTGCATACCAACCTGACTAAAGGACTGGTGCATACCAACCTGACTAAAGGACTGGTGCATGCCAGCCTGACTAAAGGACTGGTGCATGCCAGCCTGACTAAAGGACTGGTGCATGCCAGCCTGACTAAAGGACTGGTGCATGCCAGCCTGACTAAAGGACTGGTGCATGCCAGCCTGACTAAAGGACTGGTGCATGCCAGCCTGACTAAAGGACTGGTGCATGCCAGCCTGACTAAAGGACTGGTGCATGCCAGCCTGACTAAAGGACTGGTGCATGCCAACCTGACTAAAGGACTGGTGCATGCCAACTTGACTACAGCAGACGTGATTGCAGTTTAGTCACAGCTGCATTGCAGAGTAGCAGCCAGAAGGACAGTCAGACTGGCCATGGAGATGTACAGCTCTCAGAAAATGGACCGCTCAACCTTTCCACACAGGACATAAAAATCCTTCTGGAGTTAGAAACTTAGTTGGAGGCCAGGCGTTTGGAAATAGAAGCAGCAGAAAGACAGAGACATCTGGAAGCTGAGGAGAAGGAGAGGCAGAGGCAACATGAAAAGGAGATGCTGACTCTTCACCGGAGTCATGGAGCTTATGGGGAAGGGAGTAACCAAACCCCAGAAGCAACAACGGTCAATGCATTTCTTCCACAATTTACAGAGGGGGATAATTTTGATAGTTTTATTCATATATTTGAGAGGGTATGTAAACAGTATAATGCTGACCAAGGGCTCTGGGTATGGTTCCTGACCCCCTTACTCTATGGCTGTAACTGTTCTTTCTAAACTGTCTGATACCAGTTGTTTAAATTATAATACAGTCAAAATGTGTTTGTTAGAATGCTTTAAGTTAACACCTGAAGCTTCTAGGGAAAATGTTTTGCGAGTATTGATGCAAGGCAGATGTGTGTGCGAATATGTTGCTGAACTAAGTACTTATTTTCATAGGTGGGTGAGTGGATGTCGTGTCACCACTTTTGAAGGGCTGGCAGATCTTTTAGTGAGGGAACAAGCCCTTAGCACTTTGCCTGAGGACATGATAATCTGGTTAGCTGATAGACGATGAGTTGGGGAAGAAGGGAGACCTTTACCTAGCAAGCAGGGCATCACTGCACAGGAAAGGGACACCCAGTGTGTGGGCAGCCCAGATTGCCCCAACAGAGTCCACTAGTCCAGGTACACATCCAGGACTAAGGGTTAAATGTTTTAAATGCAACCAGTGAGGACATGTAGATGTCCACGGAAGCAAGTTGGGGAACAAAAGGTGGGAATGACAAATGCCAGCAGTAAGTTGTCTCGAGACAACAAGGGTACCAAACTTACCACTGCAGGTTATATCCTATCTTAGTGGATGGGAAAGAGGCCATGTCTAAGAGAGATACAGCCTCTGACCTAACCATTGTGAAGCCCAGTCCAGTCAGAGCTTTAGGAGGGATCCCATTCCAAATACCTTTGGCCAGGGTTCACCTTGACTGGGAGGGTGGAAAAGGAAGCAAGCAAGTAGGTGTGTTTGAGGATATCCCAGCAGATGTCCTGATAGGGAATGATTTTGATAATGCAGTGCCTTGTGTTCATGCAGTTTCATGCAGTCAGGCTTGGAGACGAGCATGTGGATCTGGTAGCCTGGGGGAGACCCAGACAGACCACACACTTGCAGCCAGAACTGGTGAGGTGGTTACTTCAGGGAGGGAGCGAGCTAACCTGTAGCAGTGAGACTGAAGTTGAGGCACAGCTGCTTGTGGGTACTAATGTTCCCTTGGACAGAGTGACTACAAGGGCAGAGGTGAGTAGTAGTACCCGGGCTGACAGTGAGGCACTGTCTGAATCCTGCAACCCAGAAAGACATGATCTGAGGAGTCATCATGGAAGATTGTTTGAAGTTTATCATGAACCTCAGACTTTGAAGAAGAGAAATGGTAAAATGACGATTTTGCAAAAGGACCTCTGGAGAGGATGCCTGAGTCATTAGGTCATCCAAGTAAGGAAATATTTGGATCCCTTGAAGCCTGCAAAAAGCAATCACAGGAGTGAGGCATTTGGTGAACACACTTGGGGCAATAGAAAGGCCAAAGGGCAAAGCACAGAACTGAAAATGCCAGGAAGCAACAGAGAAACACAAAAACCTCCAGAAAAGAGGATGGATCGGAATATGGAGATAAGCATCCATGAGATCCCAGAAAGACCTGAGGTAGCAAGAAAGGAAAAAGGGTCTGAAGGGACAACATCTGAAAGGGAGGCACCTTCAGAAAACCTGTTTAGGTCAGATGGGTCTAGAATCGGTCTCAAAGTACCTTTTTTTCTGGGCACTAGAAACATTCTTGAATAAAATCCTTTCCCCCTTTGGGACACAGGCACCACTTGAATAGTATCCTGAGACAAGAGATATTAAAAAACCTCTGGGGGAAAAAAGGAAGTTGTTCCCAAGGAGGCTGAGGAATGCTCATAAAAGGAGGATGGGAATTCCACACCATGGGGTACCCCTGACGAGTGGTTGATGGAACCCAAGAATCCTGGGTCATTCAAAGCCAAGTAGGAAGATTAAAGAGAAAGGCGAAGAGAAAGAGGAATATGGCTGGGAATGGGCAGATAGACAGCACCTGGTTTGTCAGGAAAGGAAGGCTTGAGAATCCCTGCAGACTGAGTGGCCTTAGCAGGAGGAGCCCATTTACCACCCTTTTTACCTTTAGCAAGAGGGCAAGATTGCCTATGAACAAAGGCTGGCTTAGAAGAGTAGTTTCTCTGAAATTTAGGCACAGGAGAAACACGTTTAAGCTCCAAGAATGCCTTCCCCTTGTCCTGAAGAGAGTTAAACCAGCAGTATCCAGAGGAGCATCCAACAACTTAGGCTTCAACCTTTAGCCAGTGATATTAAGGCTAAGCCAAGAATACCTCCTCAGTGCTGAACCAAAAGCAGAGGCCCTAGAAGAGGTATCTGCTGCATCATAACCACATCAGGGAGAGTGATGAACTACTTGTCAGGAAGTCCCTAGCAAGGACAGAGCAGATGTTATACCCTCAGTCTGGGAGATCAGAAATAAGCTGACAAGCCTGAGAAAGGAAAGCCAACACGTACCTACATATAAAAGTGTGATAATTCTAAAAGCTAGGGTAGCAGAAGTATAAACCTTCTTACCCAGCGTATCCATGGTTCTGCTGTCCTTGTCAGAAGGCAGTAACTTGGATGAAGGAAGCAATAGAGATGGCTTATCAGAGGCTATGGGCACTACAGAGGGGTCAGTAGCAGGACATTTGAACAAAAAGGAACAGTCCTCGGGCACCCTGTCAGACTTCTGGGAGCAAGCGACAGAGAATCAAGTCCATTATATAAGCATTAGAAAAAACATCTAATAAAGAAGGCAAGACAGGAGGAATAGCTGCAGATCTAGGAGATTCCAACTGCAGTAACTCCTAGTACCTTTTATGGATATCAGAAACCTGGGCACAATCACACTTAAAAAATTCCATCATCCTAGAGATTGTGTCCCTAAAGGAAATGTCCTCAGAAGAAGTATCTGGACTTTTAGATTCCTCCTCCTAAGACTCGTAGTTTAAAGGAGACGGAATCTGTGTAGAATAAGTAAGGGATTCTTCTTCAGAATCCAACTCTTCCTCGGAAAAATGTAATTCCCTGGGCCTTTTAGGTGAAAAAAAAGACCAAGGAGAATCAGGAACTGAAACCCCTTCAGGAGGCCTTAACGATGGTAAAGCATTAAATAATCCCTGATAAAGGCCTGCCACTCGCTTTGAGAGTCCCTAAGAGCAGAAGAAACATGTCTAATTATTTTGTTTCATTTTTAATGTGATGTCCATCCTAGAAAACTGAGGCCCCTGACTCAGGGTGACATTCCACAACCTTAGTAGGAACTTCTTCCCTAAGAAGAAACTGTGGAACTCCCCCTAGTCCCCTTGTAAACGGTCAACCATGGTTCCTTCTGAACGTCCGAAACAGACACCTACAAAGTCTCATTAGACGTTCTGCCTGCCAGATCTTCACTGATCTCCAACCCAGATGCAGTAGAGGAATCCGACAACACAACCAGGTGAGTCTCTGGGTTTGTAATAACCTTGGGAGAAACCCCCGGCAGAGGCTGGACAGTGGAAGATTCTAGTCTTACCTTTTTCACCTTCTTCGACAGCTGACCCTCAGGGCAGGAAGTTCCATCCATAGTGTCTTTGGCAAGTAGCTTAAGATGCTACTTGTCAAGATACAATGAAAGGGAAGAAAGATTACTATGAAGGGTTTTTGGGACAAATCCGTAACAAATAGAACAAGGCGTATAGTTGGGAGAAGCTCCTAGGCAAAAAAAGATGCATCATGGCAGTCTTTATGGGGAATCTGTCTCCCACACTGGAATTTATCCTTCCTGGATGACACTAACCCCCCAAACAGCACAAACATGAATAAAAGAAAAGAACAAAAACCCCAGCAGGGTACTTCTCTGCAATGGTGAGGACTTCAGTAAACAGGAGAAATCAGCAGAGTTCCAGTAAACAGAAAAAAAAATGTCAAAAAACAGACCGAGGCAAGCAGACAAATGGTTAAAAACAGCATTTGGACTGGTGGCAAAGAAGTTCTGAGGATGGTACACCTGAACGTCACCTTTATGCCCTATGCTACGTGAGGAGTGTGTAGGTGACGTTCAGCATACCTTAACGCAATGGTAGACTGGCCGGATGACGGGCTTCATGGCAGGGAATCCTATATAGTAATGAGTACTGCAGCGGTGAATGTAAGGACACCAAAGGGGACATCCAGAACTGTGCGCAGTACAGTGATATCAGACTCGTGTCACACTGTGTGAAGGGTCTGGATACAGAGATATCAGACTCGTGTCACAATGTGTGAAGGTTCTGGAGAGGATGACCGAAACAAATATGCAGAGTAGTAGAAATTGAAATGGGAAATGAGCGGTTTGGATTCCGATTAGGATTCAGCACCACTGGTCCAACTGCAGTGAGACCGATTGTTGAGAGGGAGATAGAGATGACATTTCTTGTTAAAAAAAAATAATAATCTTTATTAAACCATCACGTAAGATATAAGCAATTATACATTTATATAAATGAAAACAAACCACACTGAATGTGGCATCAGGGTCACTGAACATTGTCCTCAGATACTGAATTTATATAAATGAAAAACCACACAGACACAATCCTAGTTGTAAGCATTTTACATCACAGACCACACTGACACACTCCCAGTTGCAAACATTAGACTTAAATTAAAATCTGCCCGCTCATTTTCAGTCCAACATTACTTCACTCATTCATCTCCTGCCTTCTTTTAAGCCAACCTCCCCTGTATGTATTGGTCCCACAGTTTCCATTTCTCCTATGTAGTTTGCTCCTACCCTTATCTAAAGATTTCGGTTCCAGGTGTTTATCTCTGTTACTATCCTCACTACTACTAGTACGGTTGGTTTAGATTTTGATTTCCGTTTTCTAGTAACTGCTTTTTTGGCAGCCACCATAATTAGACACAGCAAGGCCTTACAGAATTGGAATTGCTTTGACATGGTATTATAGCTTATAAAAATAGTCTCTTGTCATACCAGTCTGCCCACCCAGCATCTCCGACAGTGCATTCTGCAGGGAGTCAAAGTCCACCAACTCAACTCAGTCCCAGAAAACATATTCCCAATTACCTCCTCCTTCACCGTCACACCTTCAACATTTGCTGTCCGTCTGAGGAAAAATTCTCTGGAGTCTACTTGGGGTGAAAAAATATCTATGCAAACATTTCCAAGCAAAAACCCCAAACCTTCTGCATCCTCACTCTCTCTCCCTCTTTCAATGGATGAAGAAATATTTGGACTTCTGGAATGAACGCTTTTTGAACAGTTGGGCTTTGAATGCTCTGGTGTTTTTAGCATTAGGCACCAACAAACTGGAACTGATAAGCAAGGTGTTGTGGTTTGCCTAGACAGAACTCTCTGAGCAGGCGAGCCAAGTAAACTGTCACGGGGTATATTTCTGAGATTAAGCAAATTCAAGAAAACATCTGTATTATCATGCTTTGAACTCTCTAGTGATTGCTTTACACTTTGCATTGCAAGTTCAGCTAGGCCGTTTGACCGTGGGTATTCAGGACTACTAGTAACATGAGTAAAGTCCCACTCTTTTGCAAATTTCTGAAATAGCTGACTGGTAAACTGGGCACCATTGTCAGAAATAACTTTGTGTGGACTACCTCAGACTGAGAAATGGCATTTCAACTTAGTAATGACAGTACTGGATATTAAGTTAGGTAGCAGATCAATCTCAAACCAGTTTGAATAAGAATAAAAAAAAAACATAAGGAGACGGCAAGCATGCCAGGGCTGGAATAAAATGCGATAAAATTTGTTTGTAAGCACTTTTGTGTTGTGCAATACACTTCCTCGGACAATACAGCAAAGATAAAAATGCAATACAAATTTAATTTCTTGCAAAGTTTAGCCTTTATTACTACTAACAATTTGAATAAGAGTCTCCCAACACTAGGTAATGTTGACTGTTCCACTCAAATATGTCAGTGGCTACTGTTGACCAAGGTAGTTCAGGCACCTAACTTAGCTGAAGTGGCTCTTTTTGCAAATGCGGTTTAGTACTATTACAGACTGAACAAGATGATAGTACTTTATTGATATCTTTTGATAGAGAAGGCCAAAATACTAGTCCTCTCGCCCTTCTTTTAGTAGATTCAGAACCTGAGTAGCCACAATGCAAAATCTGGATGTACTCGTGTTGTAAGGAAGCAGGAATGACAACTCTAGGACCTTTGAAAATGATACCATCATCAATCAACATCTCATGTCTGTAAGGAAAATAAGGTCACACTTCTGGCAGTACACAAGGTTGCTTTGACGGCCATCCAGCATTGATGAAGTGGTTGAGCTTTTGCTGCAGTATTTCTGGGCGATCTGGATAAGTTATCAGCCTGATAAAAATAAAACTTTGCCTTTTGTATAGACCATTTTGAAGTTGTACTTTTGAAATCTGAGCCTCATTCTTTGTAATCTTACTGGAGCTGTATGCATAGGCTTCTTTAAGATAGTGACTTAGAGGTTGATGATCAGTCTCAATCTGGATAGCTCGGCCATAAATATAATCATGGAACTTTAAACAGGCTAACACAATTGCCAAAAGTTCCTTCTCCACTTGAGCATACTGTATCTCAGTTTGGGTAAGAGTTCTAGATGCACAGGCTCCTGGTCTACCCTCTTGAAGAATAACTGCATCAAGACAGAACTTTGAAGCATCACAAAAAAGATTCACTGGTTTGTGGATGTCATAGTATCTTAACGTAGGGGGACTGGCAATTTTCTGTTTAAGGTCATCAAATGCTCTCTGGTAGTGTTTCAACCATGACCAGGTAACACATCAGCTCTCTTAAGGGTGCTGATAATTCACTGATGTCTGGTATAAACTTGCCCAAATAGTTAACCATGCCAAGAAAATGCTGTAAGGCTTGGACATTGTCTGGAGCTGGCATCTCAAGAATTAGCTGTTTGGAAGGATCTGGCCATAAGGCTGAACTGGTAAATAAATGACCTACATAAGTAACTTCAGGTAGCCTGAATTTATATTTCAGAGGATTGAGCTTTAGATTCACTTCACATGCTCTTTCCAGAACTTTCCTGAGGTTTCTGTCATGCTCTGTTTCACCATTGCCTCCAACTAGTGAACCACCCACTATTATAGTATACGGAAACTCGAAAATATTTGCACCATTGCACACTGAAAGACTTCACGGTCAGAATTTATTACAAAAGGCATTCTGAGAAATCTGTATCTACCAAATTATATGCTGAATGTAGTCAGTAGTGAAGATTTGCGGTCAAGCATTACTTGCCAAAATTAACTCTTTTTGCATCTTAAGACAGAAAAATAAGTGGCATTTGGCATGAGGGTACCAACTTCCTCGACTGTACGCATAGGATAGTGGGGTCTCTTTAATGCTTTAAATCTCTTGAGTCAGTACATTTTCTAATTTCATCTGAGCTTTTCTTATGAGCGACTACCATGGAAGACACCCATTCAGTTGGTTCTGTAACTGGACAAATCACACCTAAGCTGCACCATCTTATCTAAATGGAATTTGACTCTGTCCTGCATAGCTATCGGAACTCTTCTCATTGGTTAAATGTCTGGGTCCGATTTTATGGATTGCACAGCTGGAAGTTTACCTGGCTTGTCTTCAAAAACATAGGCAGATTGAGAAAATAGCATAGGTGAAACTAGAACTAGGACATGTGCTTACATGATGGACTTCTTTGATAAAGGAAAGCAGTTTCATTCATAAACTTTCTGAGACGTAATAATGATGGCACAGGTCTTTTCACCACATAAAATTGCAAGCTGTAACTGTTCCCAGCTGAATAGCATGAAAGTATTACGGAGTCTTTGGTTTGAATCTCTTCACCTCAAGCTTTGCCCAATTGGCCAAATTAAGTTGTTCAACAGCTCTTCCTCTAGCAAATGTTTCTGCTGACATAACATTGCACTTTGAACCAGTGTCTACTTTGAGCTCTGTTAGTTTACCATTTATTATGACCATACAAAACACTTTTTTTTTTTGCCAACAAATTCACTGCATTAAACTTTTCACCAACCACTGATACACCATCTACATACAAAGAGTTGCAGCTTTCTATATAATCAACTTGCTTCTTTGAGTGACCTTTCTTAATGAATGAGGCTTGCTTGATTTACAAAGCTTTTGAAAGTGGTTCCATTTTTACACTTGTGGCACTGCTGGCCAAATAAGCACTTTTTATCTTTTGGACTTGATTGGCACCATGGTTATGATAGTTAACAGTGAGACATGACTTTGTTTTGCTGACTCACCCTTATGCTGTACTGAGCATGTCTGTTTTACTGAGCTAGTCTTAGAACTTGCTGGAAAGGTACAGGCTCTCCCTGGAAATCCTGCAGGGGCTGCGGCTACTGTGTGCTTGGGCCTCTTTCTGCTAGCCACGTGCTGCATATTGTCTATGTTTGGTCTAGAGGCTGTTGAAACCATGCTCTTATCACTTGCAAGCATATTTCTGTGCCTTTTTGTAAGCTTGTGTATCTGACAAATCTGTAGGGCTTTGCTCAATGTTAAATTACTGTCTACAAGCAAAATCTCTCACAGCAGCACTATTAATTCCACACACAAACCTGTCTATCAGCTCATCTTTCATATCATCAAATCTGCACATTTTAGCTTTGTCTCTCAAGTCAGTAATGTCAACTGCAAAAGTTTTTCCTGGCTTTTGGTCTCTTTTAAGTGCCTCTCCAATGTAACATTTGTCTAGGGGTTACACATTTCTCTCAAATTATGTTTCAAGCACTTGGGGTCCTCCCTTGATTCAGCTTGTACAACAATATGCTAGTTTTCCCCTTCTCCTGCATATATTGCTGGTGCATACACAAATGAACGCTCTCTTTCAAAGGCTTCTGACCCCACTAGATTAAGCGGAACAAATGCTCTCGTACATGCATCTTTGTCAGAAAAAGCTGCTTATTTGAAAATATCATATTCCTGCTCAAGTACTCTCCAATTCTCTACAATATTACGATCAAACACAAGTGGATTGGGTCTGCAAAATACTTCTGCCATGTCAACACACAGTAATAAAACCCTTGGAATTATGTATGAGCACACACACATATACTCCAGAAATTTATGGCAAAACTTGTAATTATGCTCAACATCACAACAGACTCTTCAAAATAACTGCACTTTGTAAAATAAGCTTCCGTAGCACAATAACACATCACTGTACTTTGTGAAACCACCCCTTAGTGTAAGAAACACTTCAAAATGACTGCACTCTGAATAAAATGGAGACAGCACAAGAAACTTTTTGAAATCACTGTATTCTGGCTGCACTTTGCAAAATAACTGTACTTTGCACACAGTAAACTCTTCAAAATAATTGTACTGTAGTAAAGCATACACTGCAAACACTTTGCACACTCTGAGATACTTTGAGCAACTCTGGTTATGCTCTGAATAGCTTTAGTCAATGTGAAACAGTAAGACATATCAAAAAACATAGTTTACTAGAAAAATGCAGCTGCTTTGCTTTTCCATGCTTACTTTGCCCTTGTATTATACTCATTATGCCCTTGTATTGTACTTGTTATGCCCTTGTATTGTACTTGGTATGCCCTTGTATTGTACTCATTATGCCCTTGTATTGTACTTGTTATGCCCTTGTATTGTACTCATTATGCCCATGTATTGTACTTGTTATGCCCTTGTATTGTAGTCGTTATGCTCTGGTACTCGTTATGCCCTTGTATTGTACTCGTTATGCTCTTGTATTGTACTCGTTATGCTCTTGTATTGTACTCGTTATGCCCTTGTATTGTACTCGTTATGCTCTTGTATTGTACTCGTTATGCTCTTGTATTGTACTTGTTATGCCCTTGTATTGTACTCGTTATGCTCCTGTATTGTACTTGTTATGCCCTTGTATTGTACTCATTATGCTCCTGTATTGTACTCGTTATGCCCTTGTATTGTACTCGTTATGCCCTTGTATTGTACTCGTTATGCTCTTGTATTGTACTCGTTATGCTCTTGTATTGTACTTGTTATGCCCTTGTATTGTACTCGTTATGCTCCTGTATTGTACTTGTTATGCCCTTGTATTGTACTCGTTATGCTCCTGTATTGTACTCGTTATGCCCTTGTATTGTACTCGTTATGCCCTTGTATTGTACTCGTTATGCTCTTGTATTGTACTCGTTATGCTCTTGTATTGTACTCGTTATGCTCATTTGGCTTATCATGCGCATTCTACTTTTCTTATGCTTGTTTTACTTTAACATGCTCGTTATGCAAATCAGAAGTAGATCTGAATGTATTCATAAGTTTAAAATAACTTTTATCAAATGTCATGGTTTCAGACATTTTCTTTAATAATGCTTTTTGTTTGATTAATAATGTGTTTTGTGCTCTGTAAATGCTTCATATAATTTCCTTTGTAAATAAATTTTATGCGAGTTTTTTATTACCTGAAATTTGTTTCTGACCTTTCTTGATCGTTTGAGCACTGTATCACTCAACATGCCTTGACCGTTAACTCTAGACCTCATGGCTTGAAGTTTCACTCTTGATCCCATTCTGGCACCATGTTGGTAGTCCGGTCAGGATAAACCAGACAAACAGTTGTGGGTTCAGTTCAAACAGCTATATTATATACAAACATGTCAGGATTGAGGCTTAGTAACTTAAACTTCTAAACAGATTGAATACTGCACTCATACATGTTAACACTTTGGCTGTTCTATCAAAATGGCACAGCAGCCTGCCTGCACTCTATATGCATGTGCCCTCACTTTGAAATGCTTCTTAAAGTTACAACACATGCTCTTTTCTACTCTCCTTAAAGGCCTGCATCCAAAATCCCACTCGCTCCTTGTTTCTTGATATTCTCCTCTGCTTCACCATCATCCCTTTCCATTTTGAATTATAGTTTTCTGATCGTGCTATGTATAGGAGCCTTAAATGTGTAGCTCTGAAATACCCATTCAAATAGGGTAATCCCAATCCGCTCTGTTCTACTGGAAGAATTAACTTATTCCACTTGACTCTTGCCGTCTTCCCCTTCCAGATAAAGTCCTTCAGCTCTTTATTAATTGCTATGCACAACTTCTCCTCTCGTTGATAAAAATATGCCTGAGCTGTGTATTAGACTAATGGGACTAAAAACATTTAACTGCCTCTATTTTACTATTCCATATAACAAAGCTTCCATTTTCTCAGTTTTTGTATTATCTATTGTTTAGTCTCTTCCCACATATCCTTAGCTGCCACACCAGAATAATTTTTAATCCATACTCCTAAATACTTCTGTGATGCCCCTGCACTGGCCCAGTTGTCAAGGAGCCTCAATCCTCACCACTGGCAACAGTAAGGGATGTACACAATGGGAGGATGACAAGTACACACACAGGAAAGCACAATTTCCCTTAAGGGCATAGACAGGTCAATCAGTCTGGTGCTGGTTTCTCCCTCTTTCTCAAGATCCCCAATAAGACTCCCCACTGGCACAGCTATAGGGTTAAGATCTCAGCCGAGTGGCCAAGCTAAGACCTCCAGCAACATCCCTGTCCAACCAGTGCTTCATGTCCCTGCCCAAGTAGCACACACACACATATGCGCACACACACACACACACACACACACACACACACACACACACACACACACACACACTTGATTTGAGATTTGATTTATATACAAACACACAGACACTCCTGGGGAAAGCTGGCACAGGTTTACTAGCTATGCCCCCTTCTGCCCAGACTATAAGGTAGGTATCACTGCCACCAACCGCTACTTATCAGCTACTATAAAGGCCCTTACCAAAGGGTGCCCAATCTTACTGTGTAATGTTACTATTATCCAACTGGTAAGTGTGACAAAGACTTTCAAGGCTATTGGAGTGGCCTTTACAGTGTCAACAAATACATATGCAAGTATTCTTAGAGCTTAATTATCTCTAAACAAACCAGCCACAATTAAAAGGTTTAAATATATTTAATAATAAAAGAACAAGACAGTACTCAAACAACACAGTAACTAGTTCAGAATCACAGGAAATATTTTAAAACAACATTGCAGGACAGTCTCACATAAATACAGAAAAATGTAAACTAGTCCTTACTATATTCCCATCTATATCTAAGAGAGATTACTGTACCCTGGTTATTTACTATTAGAAAGGCAAGTGCTGATGAGAGTATGTTTCCAGGTCCAAAGGCAAATACAAAATGCACAAAATCTGTCTCTGAGAGAGTTCTTAAATTACTATCAAACATTATTGCTGGGTTAGTTCGGATTACATCACTGTCACCTACCTTCAGTTCCCATGCTACCAGAAACTTAAAATTTTAAATCTCTGTATGAGGTACATATCTCTCAGAAGGTTGCCTAGAATTGGAAGTCGTAAAACAGTTAAAATGCTTTTACATTTGAAACCTAATACTTATTTCCATTTCAAGACCATAGGAAAATGTCTAACTCTAGACATTGTGTCTGCTCTAAGTTGAAACAGAGTAACAGAATCGTAAAACAATTTCTACTTACTTTCTTGAGGTTTTGCAAGTTAACTCTGTGTGTTCTGGCTTCTACCATTAAAACATATATTTGCACAGGCATATAGTTTACATCCATTTCTGTTCTTTCCCAGTAGGGTACACTGTGGTTACATTCTTGAAGCTCAGTTCATAACATACAGTTCTCTTACATTTGTGAGACAAGCATATGAATCGTATCACTATTTACAAATGACATATGATTACTTACAAAATTCCAGACAGCTGGGCTGGCAGTATTTCTTTCCCTGGTGTCACATTTCTCTCTCCTCGGAAGACTCAAGCTAGTTTGCCACTGCCTCCAAAGGCCTTAACGCCATTTCTTACTCTTCTTCCCCTGGCCTCCATTACAGTCAGGGAGATTCTCGGAGCTCTGGGGTTAATGGCTTCCACCATTCCAATGCTTCCTCTGGCCAAACTTCATATGAGGAAGTTCCAGTGGTTTCTGAAGGGGGTGTGGCTTCAACATACACATCCTCCAGACTTTACAGTTCCTCTTCTTTTTCTCAAGAAGGAACTTCTGTGGTGGATTCTGAATCTAGGGCTCCCTTTTCATCCTCCTCTTCCCTCTCAGGATCTGTTCACAGATGCTTCAGCTTTGGGATGGGGAGCAACGTTTGGCTCCCTGAAGGTTCAGGGAGTGTGGTCGTCTTGTTAGCAGGAGGAGTACATCACTGTCAAAGAGATGAGAGCTCTTATGCTTGGCTGTTCAGGCCTTTCATACTCTTTCTCTCCAGGGCCTCTCAAGGTATTCACAGACAATACCACAGTTATGTGGTATATCAACAAACCGGGGGGGGGGGGGGGGGGCAAGATCTTAACCTTCTTTGCCGGCTGGCATTTCTGGTATGGGATCTGCCTGTCATGTATCAAGTGACTCTTAAGGCAGTTTATATTCCTTCAGATCAGAACAGTGTGGCGGGCACTCTCTGAGCAGGTCCTTCACTCAGTCCCATGAATGGATGCTTCACAGGGATGGGTTTCTGGACATGTTTCTGGATGTTGTTCACCAGTGGGGTACTCCTCAAGTAGATCTCTTTGCCTTCCCTCTGAACAGACAACTACTTCTGTTTTTTGACAAGAGTCCCATGTCCTCTGGTATGAAAGGGGATGTTTGTTTATGCATTCTCTCCCCTTCCTCTCATTCTAAGAATCCTGTTCAACATTCAACAGGATGATCCCAAAATCTTGTTAGTGACTTCCTTTTGGCTGCAACAAAACTGGTTTCTTCTCGTTATGCATCTAGCCAAGGGCAATCCTTACAAGTTACCTCACAGGGTGGATCTTTTCACATAACACAAAGGATCTCGCATCCATCCCCACCTGTCCATGCTTCAGTTGACACTGTGAATGATAGGGTTTTGATCCCTCATAGACACCTTTTTCTGAGGACGTGCTGCAGGTCCTGCAGGAGGTCAGGACACCTACTGCTAGGAAACCCTACTTATCTAAATGGAAGAGGTTTACTATTTGGTGTCTCTCTCATAACCTGGACCCACTTACTGTGGATGTTTCTTTCTTATTTGTGTGAGTTGCTCGATGCTGGTTTGGCCTATTCTTCTATTAAGGCCCGCTTATCAACTCTTTCTGCTTGTCTATCTTTAACTCCCCCATTAGCTTCTAGATTTGACGCTATGCAATTTCTTAAAGGCATCCTTAATATTAGACATCCCAGGAAGCCTGTTCCTCCTCCCTGGGATCTTACTCTTATTCTGGAGAGACTGACTGAGGCTACTTTTGAGCCTGCTGTTTCAGTTTCCTTGCAATATTGTTCTTGGAAGACAGTTCTTTTGGTATCTCTTACTTCTGCCAGGTGAGTTGCAAGCCCTTATGGCTTGTCCACCTTTTTTGATATTTCATGAGGACAGGGTGTCCTTGCTTACTAATCCTTTTATGCCCAAGGTGGTTAATGAGTTGTCACTTAATCATCATCTTCTTTTGGCTGTTCCTGTTAGGGGTCGCCACAGCGGATCATCTGTTTCCATTTCTTCCTGTCCTCTGCATCTTGCTCTGTCACACCAACCACCTGCATGTCCTTTCTCACCACATCCATAAACCTTATCTTAGGCCTTCCTCTTTTTCTGTTACCTGGTAGCTTCATCCTTAGCATCTTTTTCCCAATATAGTCAGCATCCCTCCTCAGCACATGTCCAAACCAACGCAATCTTGCCTCTCTGCTTTGTCTACAAACCTTCCAACCTGGGCTGAACCTCTACTATACTTATTCCAAGAAGCCACAGCTCTAGTAGAATGAGTCTTTATAGAAAAAGGAAGGCTCTCAACATGAAAAGTGTAACAAAAATAAATAGCCGGGTAATTAATGCTGGCATGGCACTGTTTGAGATACAGTAATTTTACAAAGCTGCTCCTGTTGCAAAGAACGACACAAAGTCTTTTGGGAGTGAAAACTGAAATGATGCATGTAATCAGTTCACTTTTAAATTTATCTCTGTTGACTAAGACATTTTGTCAAATGAGTTTAGATGAAATGGAAGATTTGTCACTTAATGAGTTGTCACTTAATCAGTCTATTAATTTGCCTCCTTTTTTCCCTTGTCCACAATCTTGACGGAGAGAGGGTGCTGCATACTTTAGACATGCATAGACAGCTCATATTTTATTTAGATAACACTAAAGCTGTCAGAAAATCTGATCAGTTGTTTGCTTCCTTTCATCCTAGGCCTTTAGGATTGGCTGTTTCCAAGCAAACTATTTCTACTTGGATTTCGAAGGCTATTTCTTTTTTGTTACACTTTTCATGTTGAGAGCCTTCCTTTTTCTGTAAAGGCTCATTCTACTAGAGCTGTGGCTCCTCCTGGTGCTTTTTTCCAAGGCTTAGACACTAATTATATTCTTGAAGCAGCTACCTGGTCTTCTGTTCATACTTTTACCAACATTACCAGTTGGATGGTATCTCCAGAGCTAGAGCTGGGTTTGCTAATGCCATTCTTCATGGCTTCTGAGAGGGATCTACTGCTGCTTCCTCCTCCCAAGTTTGTTCTTGAGCTTTGGTACTCTCCCATGAGTTGTGATACTGCAGCAGAGAATGTAAGGACATAGTACAGTTGTGTAAACTCTTACCAAAATGGTAGAACTCCTTGCCTTCACCGCTGTAGTATGCACCCCCCGCCCCCCAGTTTTGTTTTTTTCCTTCCTGGATGTGCAGGTGCTCTTGGTTTTCCTTGGACTGCTGTTCCTACTGGTGTAATCATTTCTGAGCATGGTACACCTGAACGTCACCTTTACTCCCTACTTTAAGTGAGGAGTGTGTAGGTGACATTCATCAGTCCTTAAAGCAACGCTAGACTTTGGTAGACTGGCCGGATGATGGGCTTCATGGCAGGGAATCTCATATAGTAATAAGTACTGCAGTGGTAAAGGCAAGGACATCTGCCATTTAGGATGGGATTTTACCCGAGTGCACTTTCTTCTGGTACGAGTAAGATTATTCTCCGGTCGTTTCTCATCTCCTTAGTGCTGTTAGTAGCCTCTGGAGCCATTTCTCTGTCCCTCAACATCTTGATCTACCTGCTGTGACCTCATCTAAGTCTGTGACCTCATCTAAATCTGCTTTTCCTGACTTCATTAATGTTGTTGTTACGTTTTCTATGGTGGGCTCCTCCTCTTCCATTGACGGCTCTGTCTAAGGCAGTACAGCCTCTGTGGGGTTGTATTCATTCAGAAATTGACGGAAGTACTCTTCCTACAAATGTGTATACAGAGAAGAGTATGCTGGGTAATTAATGCTGGCATGGCACTGTTTGAGATGCAGTAATTTTACAAAGCTGCTCCTGTTGCAAAGAATGACACAAAGTCTTTTGGGAGTGAAAACTGAAATATGATGCATGTAATCTGTTCACTTTTAAATGTATCTCTGTTGACCAAGACATTTTGTCAAATGAGTTTAGATGAAATAGAGGATTGCAAGGTCCCCATGCAGTTCCCTGCATTCCATGTAAGTAAAATGTCTGGTTAAATTAAAACTTTCTAGATTTGCAACTAATCAGTGGAACAGGCTTTGAGTAGTCAGGATTCAATTAAAAGCAAATCAGTGACACAGTGGTAAATGGCAGAACCATTGTTCCACAAGTTATTTAGTGCATCAATAAGTAGTGTAGGGACTGCCCGATGAAGCTAGTTAGCAGCTGGTAGTTAGCAGCTTTAGTTATAAACTTGGCAGTTCCTAGTTTTTGTTTTCCTTTTTGGGAAAAAGTCCTAAATTCCCAAGATGACCTGGACGTAGATAAAACTTTGTCAGTAGCAAGTGCACTTTGTGGCAGAGATTAGTGAAAAACAAGGCATTTGTATACCATGGACTGGAGGGGTCCTGTGACTTTTTCTCAAAGTTTTGTGATTGAGTACTTAAGGAGCTGCTTTCAGGAGAAGTTGTGCATATAAACTTTCTAATGCTGAAGGACTTTTCATCCTGTTCTGCTTAAGGCACTCATGGATATGATGAGAATACAAGGTATGGTAACTAAGACGTGAAGTTGGTCAGGGAACCCATCTGTAGGAAGTAGCGACAAATGGTGCTTCCTCCTGAGAGAGGAACTGCAGGTCCCACACTGAAGGGACCCTTTTAGGTAATGGTAAGGCGGCTTCTTTTTCAGTGGTTCAGTGATGCCACTGGCCATATTCAGATGCATCTGAGAAGGCACACAGTCATTACAGCATATGGACTGTAGCAGATCATAAGGGGGAGAGCAGGTCTGTAGGACTGAACAAGTATAGACCAGGTACTAGCCTTTTGTTAACTTGGAGGAGTTTTCAGCAGACCAGCTCTTGTCTTTGAGGTAGGAAAAAAAGCCAAAATGTGCAGCTTTGTTGAGGCGATAGTTTTTTGTCTGTATCCGGTAGTTTTATAGCTAGCATGACCGAGATTAATGTACTACTACTACTAGCATATCTTGTTTTGTCAGGAGTGCTCATTAATCCAGCAAGTGTGATCCTTGGAACCGTGAAACTTTGCATTTGGAGTAATATATGTTAACTCTAGAAGTATGGTCTTTTAGATTTTCCACCTTTTCCAAGACACAGTGATCTCAGAATTGGCGGATATACATAGTGGGATGTTGGGGGCACAGTGAGCCAAAACTGGTCAGGATTCACACTTCCAATAGGGATTCTTTTGATAGATGTGGAGGTTGTGAGAAAGAGAGTTGCTGATGACACCTGGGAGTCACAGAAGTTAGTGGTTTGGTTTCGGTGCTCCACTGTGGTGAACTCAGGTAAAAAGAACATAAATGAAAGCTGTGGGGAGGGGAAAGGCAGTGTTAATAAAAGCCCACAGTGGGGGCGGGGGTGGAGAAAGGTCAGTATCGAAGTATAGTAAGGAAACCATAATTTCTGTTTAATATCAACCATTTGTGCATATTGTTTTCAGTGTGTGCAGTGTTTGTTTTTCTTTTAGAGCTTATAGGTTCCTAGGTGTTTTACTAGGTTAACGACCACAAGGGCCCCTTTAAGCATAGCTATGCATCCCAAATCTCTGACCAATTCTGATGCTCTTGATAAGTGTAAGTGGGGGACTGCAGATGAACTATTTACAGGTTGCCTCTGTCCATTAGAGACATAGGTGTCAAACCAGGGATGAATTTTTTAGTTTGCATATAGTTTGGTTCTGGAGTACGCTGCTTTTCTGCATGTTTTATGTTTTTGTATGCGTGTTGTTTAATATATTTTTCTGTTTAATATTTTGCATATAGGATATGTTAACTTCTAGGCAATGTTGATTAATAAGTGTCCCTGTCTTAGGCAAATGGCTTCTAAAAAATAAAATCTTCTTTTAGCTTTGTTTTCATCTGGGATGTACACATACACATTCAAAATTGTGAGCACAGCAACAGCCTTAAATAAGGCTACCAAACCAGACAGACTTAATTTAACTGAATGTATTGTGAGTTGGTTTATCTCAGATCTTTTAAGCCATGGCCCTGCCCACAAGTCTATATCACATGGGATCAGCCAATACCAACAGTTCAAAAGACAGATGCTTGAAAACCAGATATAGCGGTCCAAGAAAAGAAGACAAAAGTAGCATTGATCACTGAAATTGCCACACCCAGTGACTACAGTGTCTTGCGTGCAGAGAGAGACAAAATCATAAAATATCAGGATGTGTAGGCAGAAACGAGAGCAACGTGGAAGACAGATAGTCAGATGGTTCCAATAATAGCAGGAGCAATGGGTCTTCTAAAGAAGCGTCTACAATTGTATTTACATGTAACTATTACTGCGGTGGTGGTGCTGCGGTAGCGTTGTTGCCTCACAGTGAGACGTTGTCCTGTTCAATTCTCAGCTAGTGCGACTTCTGAGTGGAGACATGCGTGAATGGGCGTACCTTCTTTGAAGGTTGTGCGTCAGGGCCGGCAACTCGGCAAGTAAAAATCTACTGCCAATCATTAGCGGACCGGAGTTCCGCTGTGGTGACCCCTAACCGGGAAAAGCCAAAAGACACAACAACCAATACATGTAACTCCATACGAATTGCAGAAGGAGTCATTACTGGGTACATTTCAGGTGCTGCGAAGAGCACTACTGGCTGACAAAGATTGAAACAATATTAATTTCATGAACTTTAATCATACCTTCAGTTAGGAATGGGGTCCATTCCTCTCATGGTATCAGAAACCCAAAAGACTTGGAGAAATTAAAAAAAAAAAGGGAGGGTAAATGCCACATATATGATCATTTTACCTAGTTAATATATTTCTGGAGGTGGTAAGAAAACTGGAATTCCCAGAAGAAAACATAGAACAGGAAGAATATTTAGACTCAGTGACGAAAGGTCCAAGCACGACCCCTGAACCCTACCGCTGTGAAGCAGCGATTTTAAACATTCTACTCTGTTCTTTAAGCTTTTCTTTTACAGAATGTTACAGATGTTGGAAACAAGTTTCGTGTGTTAACAAATAAGACAAGTTCTTGACATGCATAAAGTTGAAATTGAAATACTAAATGGTAAAATATCAAAGTTTAGTATTTCCGGTGGATCCTCTTTAGTAACTTGAGTACTACTTGAGTCCTATTAGCTTGCTACTGATACCTTAAATCACCTTAGACTCATGGTGGGAAACAGTTTATCAGAGGTATCAAAAAGCCTGATGTAGAAAGGCACCATCTTTTGATTTGGCTTTTCTGCCTTGCTTCATAGGAATCTCCAGTAGTGTGCTCATGTACGTAGCCCACTGCCCTCTAGGTGGCTCCATACTATTAGTGCATCCAAGTGCCCCACCTGCCCACTCGGTGACTCCATACCATTAGCTTTAGGGTCTCTAAATCCCTTTACCTACTCTTCATCAAATCCCCCTAACACAGTTCTTAGCCATGTCTTTATTGTTGTTCTCTCTCACACTGTGGTCCCAGTGTAACCATACACGTGTTTCCTATATCACTCTGCTATAATCCCACTTCTATCTTTTTTAAGCTTCTTACCTTCTTATATAGCTCACCACACTTAACTTCAGACTTCAGCACTCCACTGATTGTTCTCCACGATCTTCTTCTTTTGGCTCTACCTGCTCTGTTCGCCCTGTGGGGTCACTCCGCTCCACTACCCTGCCCCCAGTTGTCCTGCACCTTGCCACTCCCAGTCATCAGAATCAATCCACATTAACCAATCCTTCACAGGACCCAGTCCTAGTACTCAAACTCACTCCAGTCTCTCGCTATATGCTAATTATAAACACCCCAACTCTGTTTTAAACAAGCATTGTTCAAATACCCCTACAGTGCCTCCACATGCTTTTAACAAATCTTCAAACTCTAATCCTATTTACTGCCTAATACCCCCACTTATAATTCTCTGTCTTCTCACAGCCTATGAATACCAACACCTCCCTGGCACCCACTACCCTAGAACCAAAACCAGCACTACTAATCGGCCACATAATTCTAACCAACCACTACCCCACCTGTCATCAAACTTCTAACGCAAAAACTCAACATCTCATTCGTGCTTCATATATTAATCCTAGAACTAAATACTACCACAAACTCTTATTAAAACTCCAGAAACTTGCTAATAGATTACTACCTAACCTCATAGTGGATGGTGACATCCATCTTAACCCAGGCCCAACACCACCCGTTATTATCAGCCCCACAAATAACACCTGTACTGGCCTACGAAACTCAAATAATGCTCCCAACTCACTCCTAGTGTGTCACCTAAACATTAGAAGTATAAACAAGAAAATCCACTACTTACATGCCCTCCTGGATGTCCACTCCCCTGATATACCATGCCTCACTGAGGCCTGGCTCAAGCGCACTATCATTGATAAGGAAAGTTTTCAAATATGATGAGAGGAAGTCTAAGATGACTCCCCGTTTAGTTTAGTGGAAGCATTTTGGTGTTAAGAGGAACTGGAAATTCAGACCAGAAGTTGACAGAAATCAGATGGTAACTGAATATGCCAAAAAAAAAGAATTAATATAAAATCTGAAAAAGGGATTAATATTGTGGCAGGTACAGAAATATACTGGAACTACGTCATGTCTATCAGAGTTTGTTGCAGGAATCGTTAAGTAGACGTAAGTTGGAACCAAAAGATGAAAGGTTAATAATGGCAGCTTACAATAGTGGACTACATACACATCGGTTTACGGTTTACAAAGTCCATTAAACATGCGGGAGAAACAAACAAATGTAGGTTTCGTTTAAAAAATGGAAAATGTCACAGATCTTATGGGTGGATGTGAAACACTCATGGCAAAGTGCCTGTTTACTGAAATACACTATCATGACAAGTTTCTTGCATTGAGGATTGTGCAAACACAAGAGGTAGCTGAGAAGCATTGGAAACATGAGCCACAAAGCATTACAGTGAATGATGAAAGTGTTCAGCACATGGGATGAACCATTCCTAACAGTTCAAAAAACAAACATAAGAAAACCAGATGTAGTAGTCCATGAAAAAAAATGACAAAAGTAGTACTGATCATTGAAATGACTACACCTAGTAATTAATGTCTTGTGTACAGAGGGAGACAGTGTCATAAAATATGAAGATTTGTGGGCAGAAATGAGAGCAATGTGGAACAATGTGGAAAAGAGTTTACAGTTACTTAGATATGTTACTGGTATATGTAACTCCATGTGAACTTAAGGAGACAATTCTGGGCAAACTATGGATGCTGAGAAGAACACTCTTGAATGGATGCTGAGAAGAACACTCTTGAATAATATCCAAGACTGAATTTCATGATCTCTAATCCTTCCCTGACTGAGGGATGGGGTCCAGTCCCATCATGGTATTAGAAACCCAAAAGAAGACGTGGAGAAAGTAATCTGCGAGGAACAACGAGATGAGGGAGGAGAGTGGATCAAGATTTGCTTCGATATTTGCAGAAGATGGCTTTATGCTTGATATGGGGAAGCCCAACCTCTTCCATGCTTGTTTAACACTTAAAGACCAGTGTGAGCCATAAAGTATGGTCCCAGGTGTGTCCTTGCTACTTCCCTTTAAGGCAGTGGCAGCACCTTGCAGTCTATCCATTTACCTAACCCAGACACCATTCATATTTCTTGCCTCCACCAAGGCTTAAAGTCCATCCTACCAATGCAGCATCCATATCCCCAAACCTCCACCTCCAAAGAGAGTTCAACAGGCATATTTATTCCTTCATTTCTCCTGCCAGCTCCTCCAGGTACCTGCACTTGTAATCCAACCCAGGTTGTCTAGGGTCAGGGTTTCATTCCTGTATGTCAGCAGAGCTGGCAGCATTTGATTTGTGAGGTCTGGTATACGCTGTGGACAGTGTTTCCCTTTGAGGTGACTTTCCTGACCTGGTAAATAATTTTTATCAGAGTTAAGATGTTAAAGGAGTTGAAAACCTCATTAGAAATATAAGATAAATAAAATAAATAAGATTGGAAGGTTTTGCTAGTGCCCTGCCTAAACGTTTCCTAGTCGGCATAAAAAGAATACTAGTGTAATGGGATTAACCCGGTTAACGAGAGCTGTTCGGGTTATTTAAAATGATCCAGCCAGTAGTTGTAAGTAAGTGCATATTTATTTCCTATTGTAGGAGAAGGTGTGATATTTATTGGTTGGACATTTTTTTTTCTACAAACTAGAATCATAAGCGGTGTATAATCTGTTCACGGACTGAAAGTATTGGTAGCAAGGCAAGTCCATTAATGTTTTGAAAATGTGCCTTTAATATCCACTGTTGTTGTGCAAAAAAGATAGCAGCTTATTGGAAGGATAATGCCTTGGACAGAGAATCCTGACTTTAATGTGGACAAAGTGATAAAGCAATAAGTCATTTGTTTAACTTATCATTCATTAGCGTAGAGTCTGCTGGCATATTCTTTAAACAGTTGTGATAAGTTTTCTGCCACAACTAGTATTGTATTGCTTTTGATTTGCATACAGGTGTGGCAGTGATGAAGATGAAGAAGCCTCCTGTGAATAGCCTCAACCTGGACTTTCTAACTCAGTTTTCAATATGCATGGAGAAGCTGGAACTGGACAGAGGCTGTCGAGGCCTTGTCATAACCTCTGTAAGTACGTAACAACACACAGCAGCTCTGTGTAAATATGGTCTTTGAGGAGTTAAAAAAAAAAAAAAAACAATTCTAGATATCGCACAGTGCCCAGCTGTCTAACTGTTGCAGCAGGTGACCAGAGATTAGCTGTTTTAGTCCATAGGGGCAGCTTTGTGTGTTTGTGTGTGTTTGTGTTTGTGTGTGTTTGTGTTCTATAATAGCCAGGCATCTTTTAGTGAATAATGTACGTCACTTACATGATGCATCATTGCATGCATCAGACCCATGTAGAGATAGTTTGATTTATCCCAGATATTAAATAAAAATATCTCTCCCAAACTCTGATTAACAGTTCACCGTCAACAAGACTGAAGATAAAAGACAAATGTGGGGGTGGAGGAGTCGGCAGAATATATATTTATGACTAGTGTGACAGGCATATAAACAAGTGCTGACTGTGGGAACATGGGTGAAATTCTTGGCTAGGCTTATAAGGGCTTCCGGGCCTGTAGCCTAGTATCATCCTATGGACCTATAATCCCACCTGCTGCCACCAATTCTTCTCTTTCAACTGTTCCCGTTAGGAGTTGCCACAGTGGATCAGCTGTTTCCATTTCTTCCTGTCTTCTGCATATTGCTCTGACACACCAACCGTCTGTATGTCCTCTCTCACCATGTCCATAAACCCTTATCTTAGGCCTTCCTCTTTTCCTCTTACCTGGCAGCTCCTTCCTTGGTATCCATTTCCCAGTATACCCAGCATCCCTCCTCAGCACGTCCAAACCAACGCAATCTCACCTCTCTGACTTTGTCTCCAAACCGTCCAACCTGAGCTGACCCTCTGATATACTGATTCCTAATCCTGTCCATCCTTGTTACACCCAGTGCAAATCTTAACATCTTTAACTCTGCCACTTCCAGCTCTGACTCCTGCCTTTTTGTCAGTGCCACCGTCTCCAACCCATATAACATAGCTGGTCTCACTACCCTCTTGTAGACCTTCCCTTTCACTCTTACTGGTACCCGCCTGTCACAAATCACTCCTGACACTCTACTTCACCTCTCTTCCACACTCAACCATTACTCTGAACTACCAATTACTGTGTGAAAAATGGGCCATGGACTTGTATCCCTCACCACTACTGTCAGCATTTCTATATCTGTTGGTATGCTTTATGCTTCTTCACCTCTCTTCCACACTCAACCATTACTCTGAACTACCAATTACTGTATGAAAAATGGGCCATGGACTTGGTATCCCTCACCACTGCTGTCAGCATTTCTATATCTGTTGGTATGCTTTATGCCAACAGTTACACGGTTCACTTTTTCATTTTTCTTTTGTTACTATTTACTTGAATATGGCTGAGTTTAGTCGCTTATTGATTTGTTCACTGTCTGACTGATTTTGTTCCTTTTTGCATCACCTTGTGTTGACTTGAGCTACAGACTAATACACAGCATTTTTGTTGACATCAGAAGGAAGGGCCACAATATACATAATCGGGAAGGGATTGGCATGCTGCTATCATTCAGTGAATACAAGCACAGGTTTATTCAACTTGTAAATTCTACAAGCACAGGTTTATTCAACTTGTAAATTCCACTCAGATAACTACAGTTAAAAGTACACATTTGAATCAGAAAGCTCACTTTACAACAAAAACAAATTTGTCTTTGTACTTTTATTTATAAGGAGAAGAAATGGCCTAACTGACCATACTTTCTTTAAACTTTCTGGTAGTTGAATAATTTAATTACTAGTTGTCCCCTCTCGCCATCATTTATTCTTAGTTAACTGCCCACGTAACACAGTTCCCATACTAAATCCCTGGTACTGACTCTTGCCATAGTTTTCAGGCTTATACTTGGGCAGTATGTTTCATAGTCACATGGATAGTGTCAGGGTAAGGCTTACACTTGGGCAGTATGTTTCATAGTCACATGGATAGTGTCAGGGTAAGGCTTACACTTGGGCAGTATGTTTCATAGTCACATGGATAGTGTCAGGGTAAGGCTTACACTTGGGAAGTATGTTTCATAGTCACATGGATAGTGTCAGGGTAAGGCTTACACTTGGGCAGTATGTTTCATAGTCACATGGATAGTGTCAGGGTACGGCTTACACTTGGGCAGTATGTTTCATAGTCACATGAATAGTGTCAGGGTAAGGCTTACACTTGGGCAGTATGTTTCATAGTCACATGGATAGTGTCAGGGTAAGGCTTACACTTGGGCAGTATGTTTCATAGTCACATGGATAGTGTCAGGGTAAGGCTTACACTTGGGCAGTATGTTTCATAGTCACATGGATAGTGTCAGGGTAAGGCTTACACTTGGGCAGTATGTTTCATAGTCACATGGATAGTGTCAGGGTACGGCTTATACTTGGGCAGTATGTTTCATAGTCACATGGATAGTATCAGGGTAAGGCTTACACTTGGGCAGTATGTTTCATAGTCACATGGATAGTGTCAGGGTAAGGCTTACACTTGGGCAGTATGTTTCATAGTCACATGGATAGTGTCAGGATAAGGCTTACACTTGGGCAGTATGTTTCATAGTCACATGGATAGTGTCAGGGTAAGGCTTACACTTGGGCAGTATGTTTCATAGTCACGTGGATAGTGTCAGGGTAAGGCTTACACTTGGGCAGTATGTTTCATAGTCACGTGGATAGTGTCAGGGTAAGGCTTACACTTGGGCAGTATGTTTCATAGTCACATGAATAGTGTCTGGGTAAGGCTTACACTTGGGCAGTATGTTTCATAGTCACATGGATAGTGTCAGGGTAAGGCTTACACTTGGGCAGTATGTTTCATAGTCACATGGATAGTGTCAGGGTAAGGCTTACACTTGGGCAGTATGTTTCATAGTCACATGGATAGTGTCTGGGTAAGGCTTACACTTGGGCAGTATGTTTCATAGTCACATGGATAGTGTCAGGGTAAGGCTTACACTTGGGCAGTATGTTTCATAGTCACATGGATAGTGTCAGGGTAAGGCTTACACTTGGGCAGTATGTTTCATAGTCACATGGATAGTGTCAGGGTACGGCTTACACTTGGGCAGTATGTTTCATAGTCACATGGATAGTGTCAGGGTACGGCTTACACTTGGGCAGTATGTTTCATAGTCACATGGATAGTGTCAGGGTACGGCTTACACTTGGGCAGTATGTTTCATAGTCACATGGATAGTGTCAGGGTAAGGCTTACACTTGAGCAGTATGTTTCATAGTCACATGGATAGTGTCAGGGTAAGGCTTACACTTGGGCAGTATGTTTCATAGTCACATGGATAGTGTCAGGGTAAGGCTTACACTTGGGCAGTATGTTTCATAGTCACATGGATAGTGTCAGGGTAAGGCTTACACTTGGGCAGTATGTTTCATAGTCACATGGATAGTGTCAGGGTAAGGCTTACACTTGGGCAGTATGTTTCATAGTCACATGGATAGTGTCAGGGTAAGGCTTACACTTGGGCAGTATGTTTCATAGTCACATGGATAGTGTCAGGGTAAGGCTTACACTTGGGCAGTATGTTTCATAGTCACATGGATCGTGTCAGGGTAAGGCTTACACTTGGGCAGTATGTTTCATAGTCACATGGATAGTGTCAGGGTAAGGCTTACACTTGGGCAGTATGTTTCATAGTCACATGGATCGTGTCAGGGTAAGGCTTACACTTGGGCAGTATGTTTCATAGTCACATGGATAGTGTCAGGGTACAGCTTACACTTGGGCAGTATGTTTCATAGTCACATGGATAGTGTCAGGGTAAGGCTTACACTTGGGCAGTATGTTTCATAGTCACATGGATAGTGTCAGGGTAAGGCTTACACTTGGGCAGTATGTTTCATAGTCACATGGATAGTGTCAGGGTAAGGCTTACACTTGGGCAGTATGTTTCATAGTCACATGGATAGTGTCAGGGTAAGGCTTACACTTGGGCAGTATGTTTCATAGTCACATGGATAGTGTCAGGGTAAGGCTTACACTTGGGCAGTATGTTTCATAGTCACATGGATAGTGTCAGGGTAAGGCTTACACTTGGGCAGTATGTTTCATAGTCACATGGATCGTGTCAGGGTAAGGCTTACACTTGGGCAGTATGTTTCATAGTCACATGGATCGTGTCAGGGTACGGCTTACACTTGGGCAGTATGTTTCATAGTCACATGGATAGTGTCAAGGTACGGCTTACACTTGGGCAGTATGTTTCATAGTCACATGGATAGTGTCAGGGTACGGCTTACACTTGGGCAGTATGTTTCATAGTCACATGGATAGTGTCAGGGTAAGGCTTACACTTGGGCAGTATGTTTCATAGTCACATGGATAGTGTCAGGGTACGGCTTACACTTGGGCAGTATGTTTCATAGTCACATGGATAGTGTCAGGGTAAGGCTTACACTTGGGCAGTATGTTTCATAGTCACATGAATAGTGTTTGGGTAAGGCTTACACTTGGGCAGTATGTTTCATAGTCACATGGATAGTGTCAGGGTATGGCTTACACTTGGGCAGTATGTTTCATAGTCACATGGATCGTGTCAGGGTAAGGCTTACACTTGGGCAGTATGTTTCATAGTCACATGGATAGTGTCAGGGTACGGCTTACACTTGGGCAGTATGTTTCATAGTCACATGGATAGTGTCAGGGTAAGGCTTACACTTGGGCAGTATGTTTCATAGTCACATGGATAGTGTCAGGGTAAGGCTTACACTTGGGCAGTATGTTTCATAGTCACATGGATAGTGTCAGGGTAAGGCTTACACTTGGGCAATATGTTTCATAGTCACATGGATAGTGTCAGGGTACGGCTTACACTTGGGCAGTATGTTTCATAGTCACATGGATAGTGTCAGGGTAAGGCTTACACTTGGGCAGTATGTTTCATAGTCACATGAATAGTGTCTGGGTAAGGCTTACACTTGGGCAGTATGTTTCATAGTCACGTGGATCGTGTCAGGGTAAGGCTTACACTTGGGCAGTATGTTTCATAGTCACATGGATAGTGTCAGGCACGGCTTACACTTGGGCAGTATGTTTCATAGTCACATGGATAGTGTCAGGGTAAGGCTTACACTTGGGCAGTATGTTTCATAGTCACATGGATAGTGTCAGGGTACGGCTTACACTTGGGCAGTATGTTTCATAGTCACATGGATAGTGTCAGGGTAAGGCTTACACTTGGGCAGTATGTTTCATAGTCACATGGATAGTGTCAGGGTACGGCTTACACTTGGGCAGTATGTTTCATAGTCACATGGATAGTGTCAGGGTAAGCAGTAACAGAAGACTGTATACATTTAAAGCCAGCTATTACCGTTCATAGTAACTACCATCAACCTTCGCACATTAGGCGTATAATTATTATCGTTCATAGTAACTACCATCAACCTTCTCACATTAGGCATATAACAAATATATAAAAGTGTGTTTAGTAGGTATCTTTGCCCCAAACCCCTGTTTTACATTTGTTGAAGTACCCTGATAGCCATTCTTCAGAAATGTTCCTGTAGCCCCCTGAGCATGACCTTCTAAATAGACTTTACTAGGTCTTTTTCAGTCTACTCTCTCCCATAGGTCAATGTGAACCATCTAATCAGATGTCTGCTGCTACAATGTAACCTTCCTTCCAAATATGTCTGTAGTGAAGCTGACTTGCTACAAATCCGACAGCCAGTCTGTGAAGTTCAGTAGCTATCTTGCCCAAAATAACTTTCTTCTTAAGGATATCGTCCAGATGTATTGATTAGGTAGTAGGTCTACTTTTATACTTCACTGTCACTTTTTTTCTTTTTTTGTAATGAGCCCATAAACACCTGCCGTATGTAACTACTAACTGCTAATTTGTTCAGCATCTGTGTCAATTCTGCTAATTTCCACTAGCAGCTTATAAAATGGAAAGCCAAGCCATCCACCCCAAGTTGTTGTTGTTCTTTTGGCTTTTCCCGGTTAGGGGTTGCCACAGCAGAACTCCGGTCCACTAATGGCAGTAGATTTTTACGGTGCCGAGATGCCAGCTTGACGCCCAACCTTCAACGAAGGCACGCCCTACGCATGTCTTTCGAACGCCACTTGACCGCAGGGAGGATATGCAGACCATCCACCCCAAGTACATTTTAAAATCTTAACTTTTCTATTTTTTCAGATGGTATAAAACTCATGAGTAACTTCTAGTAAGATCAATATTTTTTAAATAATTTTTTTTCTAGTTTACTAATATTCCATTCAAATATCCTTCCCTTCATGTTTTAGATGGTCTTGATAAACATATTCTATTTTCTTTGGGCTGGCTTTTCAAGCAGAAACATTTAATATATATATTTTTTTAAGATACAGTAATGTATTGTGTATGAAATACTCAAATTTCCCCTAAAATTCTGCCATCATCTTCATCTGCTTAATTCTTCTTTTTCTTCTCATCCAGCCACGTAGTATTTTTAATCTGCATAAAATTGGTTATACTTCACCTCACCTCTCATTCCCCATCCTGTTTGCCCTCTTTCTCTTCATCCTTCCTTTCTTGGTACATTTCTTGACTGACTTCTGAAAATGTCTTTTAAAGTACTTTGCCTTGGACATCTCCCACGCAATCCACCTTTCATTTCCACGGTTTTGTGCCTTTCTTGTTCCATCATTCTTCAGGTAAGTTTGCTCTCGAAGTAACTACCCATACTTGTTTCTTTCATAATTGTCAATGATCTGAAATAGCTCTTGTATCCACTTCACTCTTTTTTAATATTTTGCTGATGTGAAACAAGAAAGACAAATCTGCAATTGATTCTGTAGTCTGTCGCACATTACATCTCCACTTTTATTACCCGCCAGAAATCACATCTCTTAACTTACTGTAGTTGTTTTATAGCCACATTCTACTTCCCCCTCTAAACATTTCATAGTTAAAATAAATGCCCTGCCACATACTTCAGGGGTCTGCTCTCTTTCAAAAAGTCCGTATGACTCTGAACACACACTTCGCTTTCTTTGTGGAACAAATGTTTGTTTTTAATTTCATTATCAGACACACAGACTTTCCCATCAGTAGGTTCAAACATCCATTTAATTTTCATTCAGCATTAAATATGCTAATAATCAAACAGATATTTTTACTTATTAACAGATATTTTTATTTGTCATTCCTTATTGTTTTTAACACAGCAAGTGCAGGCCTATAAGTTTCACATTTGGTAAAATAGAAATATTCTTTCCAACATCGCCATTAAATATAACACTGTCTGCCTCCTACTTTTTGTTACGCTGCTGTTAATGTTAACGTAATATAATACCTTCTTTTCCTCTTCATTTTGTATTTTATTGTAAAACATTTACTCAGAATTGAATTTTATAGTTTCACTGTCTTCAGCTTTCATAGTTTTGTCACTTGTAGTCTTTTTGATTTCAGCACAGTAAATCTGACACGTTTTCCCCCAAACATTTTGTTCCAGATTTTTCCATGCTGTTCTCATTCTGCTCCATCTCAAACTGTGTTTTGGAGGTAAAACCAAATCAGTTTTAGTAACTTCCTTAACATTCTGTAGGTTTGATCCTTTGTTCCCACGGTAACATTTTGCTGTTTACATCTGCTGTTCCTTTTCTTTTCAGTAAAATCATTTTGGGTCTTCACTAAAGCTTACAGAGGTCTTGTTTCTACACACAATACTGCTTGCAATCATTAGAAGTATTCCCACCCAAGTGCATGATTTTTTTTTTTTTTACAGGTTTCACTTAACTGTACATCTTATTTGATTTCAGCTTTTGATAACTGGGTAGGTGAAGTGGTCCTTGAAACCATTCTATGTATGACCTTTGCAAAGGAAGAGCATAACATACAGTGCCACAAGCACCTGCAAACCTGATTATAGAGAAATATGTAACAGAGTAATTGTAATTAAAAGTACAATGCACAACATTTTTCATTTCAATAAAGTATGCCATATAAACAGTTGTCTATGCAGTGCAATCACCCAAGCATCTGCATATAGAAAACAGACATCCAAGCAACTATAATAACTGGTTTTAAGCAATATTTAATATAAAGATAATTTGTGAAGAGAGTTGTGATGAAAAGTATCCCGAATTTAGTTTCGCTTTGGTTTTAGTAAGGTTTTCACAGTCTCTGTTTTTTGAAACATTTCAATACAGATTGAAGAAAGGTATGGCCTTAACCTGTATTTCAGAAACTACATTTCTGATGTTCTTCGTGTTTCACTGTTGCAGTCATCACATTTGGGTTATCTGCCTGCAGGTAGCCCTCAGCCATCCTGAATACCAGAGTCTTCAGATTTCTGTGTCGGATGCTGTCACTTCTTCCATGATATCAGGGGTATAAAATATGCAGCAGACGCCATTACATCAGTCTTTCTTGCCGTGCGGTGCCCGAAGCACAAGCAGTTCGCAAGTGCCGGTCGGCCGACTCCTGAAATTTTTATTTTCGAGTTTCAGACCCAAAGTCTTCAAAAAAGATAAGTACCTCATTGGGGATCTTTTTTTCTTGCTCTAACCGATGTCAGAAAAAAATTAACAATTGTCTTGCTTGCGGAAAGCAAATACCTCATACAGATTTTCATTTTTACTGCGTCACCTGTTTAGGCCCAGACCACGACATCCCTCGCTGTCGATTTTGTGCCTTGTTCAACACTCGAACTATTCGTTGTCGGGCTATTTTTGTAGCTAAAATACTTTTGTTCTCGATGTCCGTACTCCAAAATGGCTTCATTAAGCCATCCGACTACCGATCTTCCGAAAAAACATAAGGATAAAGACAGACCGCATAGGTTCAAAAGTGCCGACGATGCATCCGTTAAGCTAGTCGCCAGTCCACCGGTACTCAGTGAGGCACTTTCACAGCCCCTGATACCCGCTACTACAGATTCGCAGGCCTCTACTGAAACCCATTCGGAGTCCGGTATGCCAGGAGATGCTTCGTTGACTATGGAACCTGAGGATGTCTCTACCTTGGATAGGTCCGGAACCACTGTGCAGGCACCGGCTTCTGAGGGTGTGTTCAGGCCTACAGACTTTCATATTAAACCAGCGGCATTGTTTCCAACTAGAAGTACCAAATTCCTCAGGCCTAAAACTCGCACTACGCCTAGAAAACTGACGACCAAACCGCTGAATCAGGCCCATATGCCTCAAAAACAAATGATTAGAATGGCTGAAGACCTCATTACCTTAATTAGGGGAACCAACCTTCCCCCTCTAAGAGACCTAGAACCAATTTTCTTTCTGATTCTTCTGATCAGGAATCTGATATCTCTGCTCCTTCTGATTACCAGGATTTGCCCTTATCTACTTATGAGGATTCTGATGCAGAGGATTCCATTCCCTCTGCTTCCCCTCCAGAAGATTTTTCTTTTGGTGAAACCTTGCATATCCTTAGGGAGCATTTCCGCTGGGAAAGCCAGGACTATTCCGAGATAAAAAGGTGACTTAGGGAATTCTTACTCCTGCCTCAACACAGGCCTCTGGCTATCCCTCCTGTTCTGGCTATTGTAGATGATGTTTTCTTGGAATATAACCTTACCCCAGACACTTTACTTCCAGCTCCCAGAAAACCTGACAGGTAATACAGAGTACCTGACTCTCACAAGTTCCTCTTCAAGAATCCTACTGCTGATCCAGAGACCATTTCCCAAGAACCAAAAGGCATTAAGGCTACTGCTGCCAAAAATCCTACCCCTTCTGATAGATATTCTAGAGCCTTAGACAGATGGGGTAAGAAGGTATACACTTCTGCTACTTTGGCCATTAGGGCTTTAAATTGCCAGTTTCATATGTTAAAGTATCAGCAACATATTATGGGACTACTTTCATTCATTCATAGAAACAAGTTATTTATAGATTAGTACTAGGCTAATTGCCCTTGCGAGCCATTTTAAGCCTAGCCAATTATCCCCTGTGAGATTCAAACCCTGTACCTTGTGTTTGTAAGGCAAACACCTTAACCATTAGACCACCCTCCCAACCCTTAAACTAAAAATGATGTTGATTCCTTACTGTGCTGAACACAGACTTGCAAGACTTAATGCATTCTGCAGAACAAGTTGGTAAACATACTTTGCAATGTGGTTTTGATGCTTTAGACACATCTTGCAGGGCTGCTGTCACTGGGTCTGTACTTAGAAGACATGCTTGGCTTAAGGAACAAAACTTGCCAGATCATGTTAAAGCTAAATTACTGGATGCACCCTTAAACCAAGACTGCCTTTTTGACAAAAAAGCAGAGGAAGTCCTCAAAAGGATGGAGGAAAAAGCTAAATCTATGCAAACTGTTAAAGATTTTCAACAAGTACAGCCTCCCAGATTCAGTAGGCATTGGCCTTCAAAGAACTAGTCTTTTCCAGTCCTTCCAGGCCTTCTCAGTCCAAACCCAGGAACAGCAGACCACCAAGACTTCATTCTCAGGCTATGCACAGATCTAAGCAGTGGGGGGGGCTCCCACTTCCAAAGCAGGGAGTAGTAAGCCACCCCCCAATGGAAAAATGGCACAATGACTTAACCTTAACCCTTCCAAGCCCTGCTCAACTTCCTGCTCCCTTAGGAGGAAAGCTCACCCTGTATGCAAAAACTGGGAACTCGTTACCCAGGACAAATCGGTTTTGAACATAGTTTCCCAAGGATACAGATTCCACTTCCACACACTACCAACCACAAATGGTTTGCCAGACCTCCCCCCAAATCAATGGGCAGATGCCCAACAGCAGGTTCTCTCTCTCCTCAGTACCAGGGCTATTCAACCTGTCCCAGCAGAACTAAGGGGACAAGGTTTTTATTCAAGACTTTTTCTGGTACCCAGAAAAGAAAACTCCTGGACCTATCTATTCTCAACACCTTTCTGGTGGTTCCAAAAATCAGAATGCTGACTCGTCAACAGCTTCTTCCTATGCTAGCCAAGGATGCCTGGCTGGCAACCCTAGACTTAAAGGAAGCTTACCTGCACATCCCAATAAGAGAATCCTGCAGACAATACCTACGTTTCAGGGTGGGTTCCATGCACTTTCAGTTCTCTGCACTTCCCTTTTATCTACTTCACCCAGGGTGTTCAACAAGTGTCTAGCAGCCATTGCATTTTGCAGGTAGAGAAATATTCAGATTTACCCATACTTGGACGATTGTCTGATTCAGGCAGAAAGCAAGGACTTGCTTATTTCAACACCTGGCATTTGTAAAGAAACTTCTAACCTCAGTGGGGTACACCATCAACAAAACTAAATCTCACCTAGTACCCTGCCAACAGATTGTATTCCTGGGAGCAAGTTTGAACACAACTTCCCAGACGGCATTCCTCACTCCGGAGAAACAAGTTTATTTGACAACCTACTTCAAACTATTGGCCACAAAGTCCCACCTATCTGCAAGGAAAATACTGCAAGCTCTGAGGTTTAAGGCCTCTTGCATTCTGCTAATTCCATATGCAAGTTTGCATATGAGGAAACTCCAATGGTATCTAAAACGTCTCTGGTGTCAACATTCCCAGGATCTGGAAACGATGATTCCTATCATTCCTTGTCTAAGGACAGAGTTCCTTTGGTGGGCAGAGGCCTGCAACCACAACAAGGGACTCCCTTTCACTCTACCTCCTGCCACCCAAACCCTAACAACAGGCTCATCAGACTATGCATGGGGGGCTCACATGGCAGGGCAGAGCATTCAGGGCAAATGGAACCCGAGACAGATGCACCTGCATATCAATCAAAAAGAAAAGTTAGCTGTACAGAATGCTGTGACAGCCTTCAAAGACCTTATTCATCCAGGACAACTATTGGTAAAGACAGACGACACCACAGTTATGTGGTACATAAACAAGCAGGGGGGGGACCCACTCCTACCCTCTCTGCAGACTAGCCATGGCTCTGTGGAACACGGCCTTGATCTACCAAGTGCACCTACAAGCTCAATTCCTGCCAGGCAAACTAAATTCACTAGCAGACAACTTAAGCAGAAATCTCATGGGCCCACACGAATGGAAACTAGAACCCAAAATATTCAACCCCTTGAGGGGCAAATGGGGGACCCCAGAGGTAGACCTATTTGCCTCCCCTCAGAACTACAAATTGAACAAATTCTGCACCAGAACTCCCTATAGTCAAGCTTGGAAAGTGGATGCCCTGTCCTTTACCTGGGAAAGCCTCTCAGTTTATACCTTTCCCCCTCTGCCTCTCCTCTCGAAGGTTCTACTAAAGTTCAAACAGGACAAGCCAAGGACAATACTGATTGCACCAGACTGGCCATGCCAGCACTGGTACCCCCTCTTGCGCAGTCTGACACCAACCATGGCACCTGTCTCGGACCCCTTCCCTGTGTCACAGCGGCAGCCAGATTCTGCACCCTCAGTGTCAAACCCTGAACCTTGCAGCCTGGCTAATTCCCTGCGCTCTCCTCTAGCATCCCTCAGTAAGCAGGTGCTGGGTGTCTTTCTGGAGGCAAGGAGGCCTAGTACCAGAAAATCCTATGCTGAAAAGTGGAAAAGATACTGTTCCTGGAGCCATGCTCAGGGGATGGGCACAACGGTGCCCAGCTTACCTCATATTCTAGAGTACTTGACAGAAATGCTCCACAGGGGCCTATCCTTCTCATCAGTTAAGATTCATGCCTCTGCCATTTCAACACATTGTAATACTGAGCCACCCCTCTTCTCTCACCCCTTGCTAAAACAATTCCTTAGAGGGGCCAAAAGTTTGACCCCCAGGAAAGCTCCCACTCCAGCCTGGGACCTTAACTTTGTATTGGAAAAGCTCACTCTCCCTCCCTTTGAGCCAGCTGCAACAGCAGAGTTGAAATTCCTTTCTTGGAAAACAGCCTTACTTCTAGCCATCACTTCAGCAAGAAGAGTGTCTGAATTACAGGCCCTCATGGCATTATCTTCTATGCGGACAGGGTTTCCCTCAGGACTAATCCTTCCTTTATGCCCAAGGTGGTGTCTAGTGTGGCCCTAAACCAGTCCCATTCATTTGCCTACTCTTTTTCCCTAATCCACAAAACAAAGGGGAATGGATACTGCGCACTCTGGATGAGCACAGACAACTTAGATTCTATTTGGACAGGACTAAGCCTCTCAGAAAATCTGACCAGCTGCTAGTTGGCTTTTTGTCAGGGGCAGAGGGGAAGGCCATTTTAAAGTAAACCATTTCCAAATGGATAGCCCATTGCATTCATTTCTGCTACAAACACCATGAAAAACCTACCCCACAGGGGATAAGATCACATTCCACCAGGGTTGCATCTATCTCTATGGCATTTCTCAGAGGAGTCCCTACCAGGGACATCCTGCAAGCTGCTACCTGGAGCTCTGTACATACCTTCACCAAGCATTACCACCTGCCTATCTTTTCTAAATGGATTTGACACAGCAGTCTTGCAGAGCTTAATAGCTGGCCCTAATGCTCTTTAACTACCTCCTCCCTTCCTTAGCTTTGGGAATCAACAGCAACCAACAGCAGCAACCAAAATAATAGAACAAACCACAAGAGCAGGATTCAGGATACAAAGGATTTATTCCGGTACTTCGGCCCAACAGCCTTCAACCCAAATGTAATGACTGCAACAGTGAAACATGAAGAACATAATACAGTTGTGTACACTTACCATAAATGTAGATGTTAGTGTATTCACTGTTGCAGTCCAGGTAACCCTCCCTCCAGCCCCCTGACTTCTCTTGGCTCTACCTTTCCTTCTTGTTTGGTATTTATTTGATGTCCTTCATGGATGCATCTGCAGTCATAACAAATGGGTTGTCCTGTCGTCAGGCAGCCCTTCGGTCGGCCGGATTCCAAAGTCTGGGTCCGGCTTCGGCTGATGTCGCACTTCACCCGACGTCATCTCTGCTGGTCTTCGGGTATAAAGGCATCAGCCGACGCCATTTTCCTCAGTCTTTCTTGCCGCGTGGCGCCCGAAGCAGAAGCTGTTCGCAAGTGCCGGTCGGTCAGATCCAGAGATTACTACTGAATACTACTTCAAAGACTTCTAAAAAGCTAAGTACCCCGTTGGGGACTCTTTCTTGCCTCAGCCGATGTCAGAAAAAGTCAATAACTGTTTAACTTGTGGGAAACAAATACCTCATAAAGATTTCCACTCTTACTGTTTGCCTTGCTTAGGCCCAGACCACGACGTAGCAGCCTGTTCGGCCTGTGCTTCCTTCAACCGACGAACGCTTAGGCGTCGGTCGGAGTTTGCTGAACAGTTTTTCGGCTCAGATTTTGCGTACATTATGCCGTCGGATCCTCCGACTACCCAAATTGTTAAAAAACACAAAGAAAAAGACCGACACTCGCGGTCTGCGGTTTCGGCCGAAACCACGGTTAAGCAAGCCGCGAGTGTCTCGGTTTTGGCTGAAACCGAGAAAACTGGTCAATCTTCAGCCGAATCCATGACTACTACTGAGGCTCCTGCTACCTTATCTGAATCAGCCTCAGAAATTTTGCCTACAACTGTGGTACCTACTGATCTATCAGACACCATCCCCTTGGATATCTCTACCCCAGCACGTGGTGCTGCTAGGCCTCCTGCAGCCATGTCTATTAAGGCCTTTGCCAGGGCTAAAGCAGCCAAATCAGCTAAATCAGTGCCTGTTAAACCTCCCTCACTCAGGCCCACTTCTAGTTCTCAAATGCTTACTTTGGCAGAAGATTTAATATCCTTAATTAGGGGATCCCAATCTCACCCAAGGGCCTCTCAGCCTCCAGAAAAGAGACCTAGAGCAGAGCCCCCCGAGCCTGTGTCCTCTGATGATTCTGCGGATGACTCAGACATTACAGACCAGCCAGAGGCTCCTTTTTCCAATTATGAAGATTCAGATGCTGAAGAATCCATTCCAGCTGCCTCTCCACCAGAGGAATTCTCCTTTGGGGAAACCTTACATGCCATGAGAGAACAATTCCAATGGCAGGGACAAGATTTCTCAGATTCAAGAAAAAGGCTTAGGACTTTTCTGCACTTACCACAACATAGGCCCTTAGCTATACCTCCTGTCCTATCTGTTGTGGACGATGCATTTAATGATGTCTGCACCGCTCCTGATTCTTTACCTCCAGCCCCTGCCAAACCAGATAGATTTTACAGGGTGCCAGACACTCATCACTACCTATACAAGGCCCCACTTGCAGACCCCGAAACTATATCCCAGGAGCCTAAGGCAGTAGCCTCGACCACAGCAAAAAACCCTATTCCCTCTGAAAGGGAATCCAGGTCCTTAGAGAGATGGGGGAAAAAAGTCTACACCTCTGCTACTCTCTCTGCTAGAGCTTTAAACTGTCAGTTTCACATGATCCAATACCAAGAGTTTATGCTTGATCAGTTAATTAAAAAGCTGTCCTCTGATGAATCTTTAGATAAGAAATATGTATTAGAAATGGTGAACAACATCCAACAGGTTAGTAACCATTCTTTAAAATGTGGCTATGATGCACTGGAGGCTTCATTTAGATCAGCCATGACTGGCACAGTGATAAGAAGGCATGCATGGTTGAAAGAACAGGTCTTGCCGGATCATGTTAAAGCTAAGCTATTGGATGCTGCTATGGATAAGGCCAGCCTATTTGGGGAACCTGCCCAGCAGGTAATGAAGAAAATGGAAGAAAAGGCAAAATCTGTACAAACAGTTAAAGATTTCCTACAGGTTCAGCCCCCAAGGTTTAGCAGGAACTGGCCTGCCAAAAATTGGTCCTTTCCTGACTCCACAAGATCCCAAAGGGGCAGGAACAGACGCTCTAGGGGCAGAAATCAATCCAGAGGAGGTGCCTACAGAGGACGACAGTGGCAAGGCAATAACCGAGGCACAGACGCAACCACTGCCACTGCAACAGGACAATCACAGTGACTTGGCTCTGACTCCGCCTACCAGGGAGCAAATAGCAGCACCATTAGGCGGAAAGTTAGCCTTATTCTCGAAAAAATTGGCACTATATTACAAAAGACAAGTGGATTTTGCAAACCATAGACCAAGGCTACCGGTTCCACTTCCACACTTTACCAGTAAAAGAGGAATGCCAAACCTGCCCCCAAATCAAAAATAGAAGCCCTGCACCAGACAGCAGAATTAATAAAATGAGAGCTGTGGAAAGGGTACCAATAACAGAACAGGGCAAAGGATTCTACTCCAGACTCTTCCTAGTACCAAGAAAAGAAAAAACTGAGACCTATTCTCGACCTGTCCATCTTAAACACATACATCATTGTCCCAAAATTCAAAATGCTGACCCTACAGCAACTTCTTCCCATGCTGGGCAAGGAGTGTTGGCTGGTAACTCTAGATCTCAAGGAGGCATACCTGCACGTCCCCATTCGACCAAATTGCAGAAGATACCTCAGATTTCTTGCAGGATCAGAGCATTATCAATTCTCAGCATTGCCCTTTGGCTTATCTACTGCCCAGAGTATTCACAAAATGCCTGGCATCAGTAATCGCATACTGCAGAGTACAGGGAATCCAAATTTATCCATACCTGGACGACTGCCTGTTACAAGCGGACAACAAAAGCAAGCTGACAACAGATTTACAAAGGGTCATTTACTTGCTACAAGCCCTGGGATACACAGTCAATTTTCAAAAGTCAAGACTGATACCATCCCAGACAAGAACTTTCTTGGGTGCGGAATTGGACACAGTAAAACAGATGGCATTCCTAACTGCAGAAAAACAAAAAGAACTCCCTCTTTACTTCTTGGCATTAACAAAGCAGAACAAACTAACAGCAAGAAAGTTCTGCAGGCCTTGGGCTTCATGGCATCATGCATAATCTTGGTCCCACATGCCAGACTGCATATGAGAAAGTTACAGTGGTACCTAAAGAATTTATGGTCTCAACACAGGCACAGCTTAGAAACAGAAATACCACTAATCCCATGCTTAAAACAGGAGTTCCTATGGTGGGCTCGAGCCTGCCAGTCCAACCCAGGTTTACCCTTCCACAACTTTCGAGCAAACCAAACCATCACAACGGATGCCTCAGACCTAGGATGGGGGGCACACATGCTGGACAAATGCGTACAAGGACTGTGGACTCAGGACCAGCGGCACCTGCACATAAACCAAAAAGAAATGTTGGCAGTAAAACTGGCAATCCTAAAATTCAGACCATTCCTCAAAGAAGGCCATTTGATGATAAGGACAGACAACACCACAGTCATGTGGTACATCAACAAACAGGGAGGCACTCATTCTTACCCCCTATGCAGAATGACTTTGGACCTTTGGAATCTGGCTCTCAGCTACAACATCCAGTTACAGGCAATATTTGTACCGGGAAAAGAGAACACCCTAGCAGACATTTTAAGCAGAACCACCTTGGATGCTCACGAATGGATGCTACACCGGACATCTTCAAGGCCATCACAAAGAAATGGGGAATGCCACAAATAGATCTATTCGCTTCCCCACAAAATCACCAGCTCAAAAAATTCTGCACAAGGACATTCCACCCACTTGCATGGAAGGTGGACTCTCTATCCTTCAGCTGGAAAGGCCTGACAGCATATGCATTCCCACCTCTTCCCTTGATGCACAAGGTACTACTGAAAATCAAAGAGGAACGTCCAAGGATAATTCTGATAGCTCCGAACTGGCCAAGACAACACTGGTACCCATTGCTGAGAAGCATGTCTCGGGAGAAAATGTGGTCAATACCCCTGATGCCTCTGATGTTAACTCAGAACAACTACAACATCATACATCCAAACCTAAAAACGTTGCAACTGACTGCCTGGAACATCACATGACAGTAACTAACCCAGACCTTTCACAAAGGGTTAAAGACATCATCCTTGAAGCCCGCAGACCTTCAACAAGAAGGAACTATGCAGGAAAATGGAAAAGGTTCGTCATTTGGAGTACTGAAAGAGGAAAAGATGTGTCGAACATAGATATTGCTAACATTCTGGAGTACTTGGCAGAGCTTCTACATACAGGCCTGTCCTATTCCTCCATCAAGATACATGCATCAGCTATTTCAGCAGAATACAGCTTTGATCCTCCTGTCTTCTCACATCCTCTACTCAGGCAGTTTCTCAGAGGGATCAAGAATTTAAAACCTCCTAGGAAACCACCATTGCCAGCATGGGACTTGAACTTTGTACTAGAAAAGTTGACACTCCCTCCGTTTGAACCAGCAGCAACAGCAGATCTACAACACCTGTCATGGAAAACTGCTTTCCTACTGGCTATTACTTCAGCAAGGAGGGTTTCGGAACTACAGGCCTTAATGGCAGTGCAACCCTTCCTAATCTTCCATCAAGATAGGGTGTCCATGAGAACTAATCCTACATTTATGCCTAAGGTGGTATCCAGAGTGTCTTTAAACCAGGCAATCCACCTACCTACCTTCTTTCCCAATCCACAAAACACAGGTGAAAGAATAATGCATACCTTGGATGTACACAGACAGTTACGCTACTACCTGGACGGAACCAAAGGTAACAGAAAAACTGACCAGCTCTTTGTGGCCTATGCAACAGGAAGGGAAGGAAAAGCAATTTCCAAACAGACAATCTCCAAATGGATAGGAAATTGCATAAGATTCTGTTACTCCTACCATGGAACACCAATTCCACAGAACATAAGACCTCATTCTACAAGGGCTACAGCCACTACCACAGCTTTCTTAAGAGGAGTGGCAACCAAGGACATTATTGAGGCGGCTACTTGGACCTCCGTGCATACATTTGCCAAGCATTATAATTTACCTCTATATTCTAGATCCCGAGCAGGGTTTGCCACTGCTGTACTGCAAGGGATCCTGACTACACCATAATTATTATTCCTCCTCCCTAGTTTGGCTATGGTATTCTACCCATTTGTTATGACTGCAGATGCATCCATGAAGGACATAGTACAGTTTTGTACCTACCATAAATGTAGATGTCCGAACTGGATAGCATCTGCAGTCAGGATTACCCTCCCTCCTTCCCCCTCTGCGGTACTCCTAGGGTATTTACCCTCCTAATAGCTAGCTGGGGGGGGGGAGTCTCTTATGGTGTATTTGTTTGTATATATGTACATACATGTTTATTTTTTGTGTTTGCCTTCTACTATTTTGGAAACATTGGCATTTATCCAAAATTTAGCTTTCCAAGAGGGCAATTGGCATCTGGGGCAAGAAACACTGAGGAAAATGGCGTCGGCTGATGCCTTTATACCCGAAGACCAGCAGAGATGACGTCGGGTGAAGTGCGACATCAGCCGAAGCCGGACCCAGACTTTGGAATCCGGCCGACCGAAGGGCTGCCTGACGACAGGACAACCCATTTGTTATGACTGCAGATGCTATCCAGTTCGGACATCTACATTTATGGTAGGTACAAAACTGTACTTTTTTTCATGTGCATTTGCTTTTTGATGGGGTACTAAATTTGCAAAGGTAGGAGCTACAGTGTCTCCCCCTCGCAATTGTTTCTCATAATAAAAACTTCTGTGGTGTTCAAAATAATGTCAAACAGAAAGCATATCAACTCTGTGTCTTCAGCAGACCTGTCCACTATGTCAGACAAAAACAATGTATTGTTATTTCCATTGTCTCCTTGCAGAATGCAGATGTACGAACATTCAATATCAAGTTATAAAACAAGAGCCCTATTGTTATTCAAACAGATGGGCTTTAATTTTAGCAGTAAACAGATCATCATAACCAAGGGCGTTTCTTTTGTGTGAAACATGGTAATCACACCAACATTGTGTTGTAGCGCAAGGTATTTACAGCGTACATCCATCCAGCATACCATTTTTGCACATGGGTTTGAGGTGCCATTTCAACAGTGACACTAGTCTAGAACCAGTATTCTCACAGCTGGGTGGTCAGCCCTGCCATATTTGCTCTTCATACCACACACACACCTATTGTCATACCACACACACACACCTACTGTCAATTTAGTGTGTCCAGTCCACCTACTGGTTGTCTTTGGAAAGTGGAAGGAAAGCCATGCACCTAGATAAAGCCCACAAAAACGCAGCAAGGACATGCAGACTGTGCACAGAAGGCACCCCAGTCAAGAATCTAATGAGAGAACTTCTTGCCGTAAAGTAGCAATGCTACCCGCTACACCATATTGCCACCCTTT